>NW_028122937.1:0-177126 GCF_965194805.1 Balaenoptera borealis
CTTAACCTTATATGATTATTTCTAGGCTCAACTGTAGTCCTGAAAACGGCGTTGTTCATTTTTTTCCCCAGGCTACTATTCTATTTGGTACGTATACTACTTCTTCTTTGTCCATTCATCTGTTTATGAACCTTTTTTCTGCTTCCATGTCTTTGCTATTTCAATATTGCTGCAGTGCTCATTTGCCTGCCCGTGTCTTTCCGATTCAGGTGGTCTTAGGTTATAGGCCCAAAGGGTGACCTGCTGCATCATATGGTAGCTCAATTTTTACCTTTTCAAGAAGCTCCATTCAGTTTGCGTTAGTGCTGTTCCCACTTTACATCCCACCAGCAGCTAGAAGGTACACAGTTCTCTAAAACCCCTTCAGCATTTTTTATAGACATTTTGCTGATGGAAATGACTGGTGTGAGCTGAAACCTTTTTGAATTTGAATTTGCATGTGTCTAATAATTCCTTATACTGAGCTTTAGGCATGTCCTTTTTTTTCTTTTCCTTTTTTTTAAAGAGTGAGTACAACTTCCCTCCTCTTATTGACTTCTTGAAAAATTTCTCATGTGTTGAATTTTCTTGCCTATTCCCTACCCCAGGGCAGTTTTCAGGGCAGGTGTCATTTAGAGCCCTGCAGTCCTTGTGACTATTAAGCAACTATTAGTACTGGGTTTAAAGCTGCTGTTGTGGGACACAGCCACAAGGCGGGAGCATTATTACCTTCTCAACTCTTGTCACTACGGCAACAGAGTCTTCCTGGAGGTAGTGTTCCGAGGTTGTAAATTAGAGTGGAATGTGCTGGGACAAGCCCCCAGAAGTTTATGTCTCCTTACTTATGTTTGTTTTTTAAATTTAATTTCTATTTCTTATCAGAGTAAATTTGATTAGAGTGTTTTGATTGCCTGGCTGTACAGAATCTGCTCAATGATTCATACATATGTCTGTTCATCTTCGGGTCCTGTTACCATGTATGTGATTACAAAATGTATATTTTAAAGGTATTGGTGATTATATAATTCATACAGTTTATCTGTTATATGTTTTTATACACTTAACATACATTACTATATGTATGTTAACCCCATAGTCGTAATTTACCCATCCTCCCACCTTTCATTTTGGCTAACCATTAGTTTATTTGATAAGTCTGTGAGTGTCTTTTTCTGTGGAAATATGTTCATTGGTAGCAATCTTAGGATAACATGTATCAATGTTTTCATAGGATATTTGTCGTACCCTTTTGAGTTACTTAACGTTATATGATAATTTCTAGGCTCAACTGTAGTCCTGAAAACGGCATTGTTCATTTTTTTCCCGAGGCTACTATTCTATTTGGTATGTATACCACTTCTTCTTTGTCCATTCATCTGTTTATGAACCTTTTTTCTGCTTCCATGTCTTGGCTATTTCAATATTGCTGCAGTGCTCATTTGCCTGCCTGTGTCTTTCCCATTCAGGTGGTCTTAGGTTATAGGCCCAAAAGGTGACCTGCCGCATCATATGGTAGCTCAATTTTTATCTTTTCAAGCAGCTCCATTCAGTTTGTGTTAATGCTGTTACCACTTTACATCCCACCAGCAGCTAGAAGGTACACAGTTCTCTAAAACCCCTTCAGCATTTATAGTTTGTAGACATTTTGCTGATGGAAACGACTGTTGTGAGCTGAAACCTTTTTGAATTTGAATTTGCATGTGTCTAATAATTCATTCTACTGAGCTTTAGGCATGTCCTTTTTTTTCTTTTCCTTTTTTTTTAAAGAGTGAGTACAACTTCCCTCCTCTTATTGACTTCTTGAAAAATTTCTCATGTGTTGAATATTTTTGCCTATTCCCTACCCCAGGGCATTTTTCAGGGCAGGTGTCATTTAGAGCCCTGCAGTCCATGTGACTATTAAGCAACCATTAGCACTGGGTTTAAAGCTGCTGTTGTGGGAAAGAGCCACAAGGTGGCAGCATTATTACGTTCTCATCTCTTGTTACTAGGGCAACAGAATCTTCCTGGAGGTAGTGTTCCAAGGTTGTAAATTAGAGTGGAATATGCTGGGACAAGCCCCCAGAAGTTTATGTCTCCTTACTTAGGTTTGTTTTTTAAATTTAATTTCTATTTCTTATCTGAGTAAATTTGATTAGAGTGTTTGATTTTCTGGCTGTACAGAAACTGCTCAATGATTCCTACATATGTCTGTTAATCTTCGGATTCTGTTACCATGTATGTGATTACAGAATGTATATTTTAAAGGTATTGGTGATTATATAATTCATACAGTTTATCTGTTATATGTTTTTATACACTTAACATACATTAGTATATGTATGTTAACCCCATAGTCCTAGTTTACCCATCCTCCCACCTTTCATTTTGTCTAACCATTAGTTTATTTCATAAGTCTGTGAGTGTCTTTTTCTGTGGAAATATGTTCATTGGTAGCTATCTTAGGATAACATGTATAAATGTTATCATAGGATATTTGTCGTACCCTTTTGAGTTACTTAACCTTATATGATTATTTCTAGGCTCAACTGTAGTCCTGAAAACGGCATTGTTCATTTTTTTCCCGAGGCTACTATTCTATTTGGTACGTATACCACTTCCTCTTTGTCCATTCATCTGTTTATGAACCTTTTTTCTGCTTCCATGTCTTGGCTATTTCAATATTGCTGCAGTGCTCATTTGCCTGCCTGTGTCTTTCCGATTCAGGTGGTCTTAGGTTATAGGCCCAAAAGGTGACCTGCCGCATCATATGGTAGCTCAATTTTTACCTTTTCAACAGCTCAATTCAGTTTGCGTTAGTGCTGTTACCACTTTACATCCAACCAGGATCTAGAAGGTACACAGTTCTCTAAAACTCCTTCAGCATTTATAGTTTGTAGACATTTTGCTGATGGAAATGACTGGTGTGAGCTGAAACCTTTTTGAATTTGCATTTGCATGTGTCTAATAATTCCTTATACTGAGGTTTAGGAATGTCCTTTTTTCTCTTTTCCTTTTTTTTTAAAGAGTGAGTACAACTTCCCTCCTCTTATTGACTTCTTGAAAAATTTCTAATGTGTTGAATTTTCTTGCCTATTCCCTACCCCAGGGCATTTTTAAGGGCAGGTGTCATTTAGAGCCCTGCAGTCCTTGTGACTATTAAGCAAACATTAGCACTGGGTTTAAAGCTGCTGTTGTGGGAAAGAGCCACAAGGCAGCAGCATTATTACGTTCTCATCTCTTGTTACTAGGGCAACAGAATCTTCCTGGAGGTAGTGTTCTGAGGTTGTAAATTAGAGTGGAATGTGCTGGGACAAGCCCCCAGAAGTTTATGTCTCCTTACTTATGTTTGTTTTTTAAATTTAATTCTATTTCTTTTTGGAGTAAATTTGATTAGAGTCTTTTGATTGTCTGGCTGTACAGAATCTGCTCAATGATTCCTACATATGTCTGTTCATCTTCGGATTCTGTTACCATGTATGTGAATACAGAATGTATATTTTAAAGGTATTGGTGATTATATAATTCATATAGTTTATCTGTTATATGTTTATATGCATGTAACATACATTAGTATATTTATGTTAATCCCATAGTCCTAATTTACCCATCCTCCCCCCTTTCATTTTGGCTAACCATTAGTTTATTTCATACGTCTGTGAGTGTCTTTTTCTGTGGAAATATGTTCATTGGTAGCAATCTTAGGATAACATGTATAAATGATATCAGAGGATATTTGTCATACCCTTTTGACTTACTTAACCTTATATTATTATTTCTAGGCTCTACTGTAGTCCTGAAAACGGCATTGTTCATTTTTTCCCCGAGGCTACTATTCCATTCTGTCCATATACCACTTCTTCTCTGTCCATTCATCTGTTTATGGACCTTTTTTTGCTTCCATGTCTTGGCTATTTCAGTATTGCTGCAGTGCACATTTGACTGCCTGTGTCTTTCCGATTCTGGTGGTCTTAGGTTATAAGCCCGAGAGGTGCCCTGCCGCATCATATGGTAGCTCAATTTCTACCTTTTCAAGCGGCTCCATTCAGTTTGCGTTAGTGCTGTTACCACTTTACATCCCAGCAGCACATAGAAGGTACACATTTCTCTAAAACCCCTTCAGCATTTATAGTTTGTAGACTTTTTGCTGATGGCCATTTGACCATTCTGAGCTGAAACCTTTATGGAGGTTGGATACGCATGTGGCGAATAATTCCTTATACTGATCTTTAGGCATATCCTTTTTCTTCTTTTCCTTTTTTTGTTAAAGTGTGAGTACAACTGCCCTCTTCATATTCACTTTTTGAAAAATTTCTCATGTGTTGAATTTTGTTGCCTATTCCCTACCCAAGGGCACTTTTTGAGGGCAGGTGTCATTTAGACCCCTGCAGTCGTTGTGACTATTAAGCAACCATTAGCACTGGGTTTAAAGCTGCTGTTGTGGGAAACAGCCACAAGGCGGCAGCATTATTACGTTCTCAACTCTTGTTACTAGGGCAACAGAATCTTCCTGGAGGTAGTGTTCTGAGGTTGTAAATTAGAGTGGAATGTGCTGGGACAAGCCCCCAGAAGTTTATGTCTCCTTACTTATGTTTGTTTTTAAAATTTCATTTCTATTTCTTATCAGCGTAAATTTGATTAGAGTGTTTTGATTGCCTGGCTGTACAGGATCTGCTCAATGATTCATACATATGTCTGTTCATCTTTGGGTCCTGTTACCATGTATGTGATTACAAAATGTATATTTTAAAGGTATTGGTGATTATATAATTCATACAGTTTATCTGTTATATGTTTTTATACACTTAACATACATTAGTATATGTATGTTAACCCCATAGTCCTAATTTACCCATCCTCCCACCTTTCATTTTGCTAACCATTAGTTTATTTCATAAGTCTGTGAGTGTCTTTTTCTGTGGAAATATGTTCATTGGTAGCAATCTTAGGATAACATGTATAAATGTTATCATAGGATATTTGTCGTACCCTTTTGAGTTAGTTAACCTTATATGATTATTTCTAGGCTCAACTGTAGTCCTGAAAACGGCGTTGTTCATTTTTTTCCCCAGGCTACTATTCTATTTGGTACGTATACTACTTCTTCTTTGTCCATTCATCTGTTTATGAACCTTTTTTCTGCTTCCATGTCTTGGTTATTTCAATATTGCTGCAGTGCTCATTTGCCTGCCTGTGTCTTTCCGATTCAGGTGGTCTTAGGTTATAGGCCCAAAGGGTGACCTGCTGCATCATATGGTAGCTCAATTTTTACCTTGTCAAGAAGCTCCATTCAGTTTGCGTTAGTGCTGTTACCACTTTACATCCCACCAGCAGCTAGAAGGTACACAGTTCTCTAAAACCCCTTCAGCATTTATAGTTTATAGACATTTTGCTGATGGAAATGACTGGTGTGAGCTGAAACCTTTTTGAATTTGAATTTGCATGTGTCTAATAATTCCTTATACTGAGCTTTAGGCATGTCCTTTTTTTTCTTTTCGTTTTTTTTAAAGAGTGAGTACAACTTCCCTCCTCTTATTGACTTCTTGAAAAATTTCTCGTGTGTTGAATTTTCTTGCCTATTCCCTACCCCAGGGCATTTTTCAGGGCAGGTGTCATTTGGAGCCCTGCAGTCCTTGTGACTATTAAGCAACTATTAGTACTGGGTTTAAAGCTGCTGTTGTGGGAAACAGCCACAAGGCCGCAGCATTATTACGTTCTCAACTCTTGTTACTACGGCAACAGAATCTTCCTGGAGGTAGTGTTCCGAGGTTGTAAATTAGAGTGGAATGTGCTGGGACAAGCCCCCAGAAGTTTATGTCTCCTTACTTAGGTTTGTTTTTTAAATTTAATTTCTATTTCTTATCAGAGTAAATTTGATTAGAGTGTTTTGATTGCCTGGCTGTACAGAATCTGCTCAATGATTCATACATATGTCTGTTCATCTTCGGGTCCTGTTACCATGTATGTGATTACAAAATGTATATTTTAAAGGTATTGGTGATTATATAATTCATACAGTTTATCTGTTATATGTTTTTATACACTTAACATACATTAGTATATGTATGTTAACCCCATAGTCCTAATTTACCCATCCTCCCACCTTTCATTTTGGCTAACCATTAGTTTATTTGATAAGTCTGTGAGTGTCTTTTTCTGTGGAAATATGTTCATAGGTAGCAATCTTAGGATAACATGTATAAATGTTTTCATAGGATATTTGTCGTACCCTTTTGAGTTACTTAACGTTATATGATTATTTCTAGGCTCAACTGTAGTCCTGAAAACGGCATTGTTCATTTTTTTCCCGAGGCTACTATTCTATTTGGTACGTATATCACTTCTTCTTTGTCCATTCATCTGTTTATGAACCTTTTTTCTGCTTCCATGTCTTGGCTATTTCAATATTGCTGCAGTGCTCAGTTGCCTGCCTGTGTCTTTCCGATTCAGGTGGTCTTAGGTTATAGGCCCAAAAGGTGACCTGCCGCATCATATGGTAGCTCAATTTTTATCTTTTCAAGCAGCTCCATTCAGTTTGTGTTAGTGCTGTTACCACTTTACATCCCACCAGCAGCTAGAAGGTACACAGTTCTCTAAAACCCCTTCAGCATTTATAGTTTGTACACATTTTGCTGATGGAAACGACTGGTGTGAGCTGAAACCTTTTTGAATTTGAATTTGCATGTGTCTAATAATTCATTCTACTGAGCTTTAGGCATGTCCTTTTTTTTCTTTTCCTTTTTTTTTAAAGAGTGAGTACAACTTCCCTCCTCTTATTGACTTCTTGAAAAATTTCTCATGTGTTGAATATTTTTGCCTATTCCCTACCCCAGGGCATTTTTCAGGGCAGGTGTCATTTAGAGCCCTGCAGTCCATGTGACTATTAAGCAACCATTAGCACTGGGTTTAAAGCTGCTGTTGTGGGAAAGAGCCACAAGGCGGCAGCATTATTACGTTCTCATCTCTTGTTACTAGGGCAACAGAATCTTCCTGGAGGTAGTGTTCCGAGGTTGTAAATTAGAGTGGAATGTGCTGGGACAAGCCCCCAGAAGTTTATGTCTCCTTACTTAGGTTTGTTTTTTAAATTTAATTTCTATTTCTTATCTGAGTAAATTTGATTAGAGTGTTTTGATTGTCTGGCTGTACAGAAACTGCTCAATGATTCCTACATATGTCTGTTCATCTTCGGATTCTGTTACCATGTATGTGATTACAGAATGTATATTTTAAAGGTATTGGTGATTATATAATTCATACAGTTTATCTGTTATATGTTTTTATACACTTAACATACATTAGTATATGTATGTTAACCCCATAGTCCTAGTTTACCCATCCTCCCACCTTTCATTTTGTCTAACCATTAGTTTATTTCATAAGTCTGTGAGTGTCTTTTTCTGTGGAAATATGTTCATTGGTAGCAATCTTAGGATAACATGTATAAATGATATCATAGGATATTTGTCATACCCTTTTGACTTACTGAACCTTATATGATTATTTCTAGGCTCAACTCTAGTCCTTAAAACGGCATTGTTCATTTTTTCCCCGAGGCTACTATTGCATTCTGTCCATATACCACTTCTTCTCTGTCCATTCATCTGTTTATGAACCTTTTTTCTGCTTCCATGTCTTGGCTATTTCAATATTGCTTCAGTGCTCATTTGCCTGCCTGTGTCTTTCCGATTCAGGTGGTCTTAGGTTATAGGCCCAAAAGGTGACCTGCCGCATCATATGGTAGCTCAATTTTTACCTTTTCAACAGCTCAATTCAGTTTGCGTTAGTGCTGTTACCACTTTACATCCAACCAGGATCTAGAAGGTACACAGTTCTCTAAAACTCCTTCAGCATTTATAGTTTGTAGACATTTTGCTGATGGAAATGACTGGTGTGAGCTGAAACCTTTTTGAATTTGCATTTGCATGTGTCTAATAATTCCTTATACTGAGCTTTAGGCATGTCCTTTTTTTTCTTTTCCTTTTTTATTAAAGAGTGAGTACAACTTCCCTCCTCTTATTGACTTCTTGAAAAATTTCTCATGTGTTGAATTTTCTTGCCTATTCCCTACCCCAGGGCATTTTTCAGGGCAGGTGTCATTTAGAGCCCTGCAGTCCTTGTGACTATTAAGCAAACATTAGCACTGGGTTTAAAGCTGCTGTTGTGGGAAAGAGCCACAAGGCGGCAGCATTATTACGTTCTCATCTCTTGTTATTAGGGCAACAGAGTCTTCCTGGAGGTAGTGTTCTGAGGTTGTAAATTAGAGTGGAATGTGCTGGGACAAGCCCCCAGAAGTTTATGTCTCCTTACTTATGTTTGTTTTTTTAAATTTAATTTCTATTTCTTATCGGAGTAAATTTGATTAGAGTGTTTTGATTGCCTGGCTGTACAGGATCTGCTCAGTGATTCATACATATGTCTGTTCATCTTCGGGTCCTCTTACCATGTATGTGATTACAAAATGTATATTTTAAAGGTATTGGTGATTATATAATTCATACAGTTTATCTGTTACATGTTTTTATACACTTAACATACATTAGTATATGTATGTTAACCCCATAGTCCTAATTTACCCATCCTCCCACCTTTCATTTTGGCTAACCATTAGTTTATTTCATAAGTCTGTGAGTGGCTTTTTCTGTGGAAATATGTTCATTGGTAGCAATCGTAGGATAACATGTATAAATGTTATCATAGGATATTTGTCGTACCCTTTTGAGTTACTTAACCTTATATGATTATTTCTAGGCTCAACTGTAGTCCTGAAAACGGCATTGTTCATTTTTTTCCCGAGGCTACTATGCTCTTTGGTACGTATACCACTTCTTCTTTGTCCATTCATCTGTTTATGAACCCTTTTTCTGCTTCCATGTCTTGGCTATTTCAATATTGCTGCAGTGCACATTTGCCTGCCTGTGTCTTTCCGATTTAGGTGGTCTTAGGTTATAGGCCCAAAAGGTGACCTGCCGCATCATATGGTAGCTCAATTTTTACCTTTTCAAGAAACTCCATTCAGTTTGCGTTAGTGCTGTTACCACTTTACATCCCACCAGCAGCTAGAAGGTACACAGTTCTCTAAAACCCCTTCAGCATTTATAGTTTGTAGACATTTTGCTAATGGAAATGACTGGTGTGAGCTGAAACCTTTTTGAATTTGAATTTGCATGTGTCTAATAATTCCTTATACTGAGCTTTAGGCATGTCCTTTTTTTTCTTTTCGTTTTTTTTAAAGAGTGAGTACAACTTCCCTCCTCTTATTGACTTCTTGAAAAATTTCTCGTGTGTTGAATTTTCTTGCCTATTCCCTACCCCAGGGCATTTTTCAGGGCAGGTGTCATTTGGAGCCCTGCAGTCCTTGTGACTATTAAGCAACTATTAGTACTGGGTTTAAAGCTGCTGTTGTGGGAAACAGCCACAAGGCCGCAGCATTATTACGTTCTCAACTCTTGTTACTACGGCAACAGAATCTTCCTGGAGGTAGTGTTCCGAGGTTGTAAATTAGAGTGGAATGTGCTGGGACAAGCCCCCAGAAGTTTATGTCTCCTTACTTAGGTTTGTTTTTTAAATTTAATTTCTATTTCTTATCAGAGTAAATTTGATTAGAGTGTTTTGATTGCCTGGCTGTACAGAATCTGCTCAATGATTCATACATATGTCTGTTCATCTTCGGGTCCTGTTACCATGTATGTGATTACAAAATGTATATTTTAAAGGTATTGGTGATTATATAATTCATACAGTTTATCTGTTATATGTTTTTATACACTTAACATACATTAGTATATGTATGTTAACCCCATAGTCCTAATTTACCCATCCTCCCACCTTTCATTTTGGCTAACCATTAGTTTATTTGATAAGTCTGTGAGTGTCTTTTTCTGTGGAAATATGTTCATAGGTAGCAATCTTAGGATAACATGTATAAATGTTTTCATAGGATATTTGTCGTACCCTTTTGAGTTACTTAACGTTATATGATTATTTCTAGGCTCAACTGTAGTCCTGAAAACGGCATTGTTCATTTTTTTCCCGAGGCTACTATTCTATTTGGTACGTATACCACTTCTTCTTTGTCCATTCATCTGTTTATGAACCTTTTTTCTGCTTCCATGTCTTGGCTATTTCAATATTGCTGCAGTGCTCAGTTGCCTGCCTGTGTCTTTCCGATTCAGGTGGTCTTAGGTTATAGGCCCAAAAGGTGACCTGCCGCATCATATGGTAGCTCAATTTTTATCTTTTCAAGCAGCTCCATTCAGTTTGTGTTAGTGCTGTTACCACTTTACATCCCACCAGCAGCTAGAAGGTACACAGTTCTCTAAAACCCCTTCAGCATTTATAGTTTGTACACATTTTGCTGATGGAAACGACTGGTGTGAGCTGAAACCTTTTTGAATTTGAATTTGCATGTGTCTAATAATTCATTCTACTGAGCTTTAGGCATGTCCTTTTTTTTCTTTTCCTTTTTTTTTAAAGAGTGAGTACAACTTCCCTCCTCTTATTGACTTCTTGAAAAATTTCTCATGTGTTGAATATTTTTGCCTATTCCCTACCCCAGGGCATTTTTCAGGGCAGGTGTCATTTAGAGCCCTGCAGTCCATGTGACTATTAAGCAACCATTAGCACTGGGTTTAAAGCTGCTGTTGTGGGAAAGAGCCACAAGGCGGCAGCATTATTACGTTCTCATCTCTTGTTACTAGGGCAACAGAATCTTCCTGGAGGTAGTGTTCCGAGGTTGTAAATTAGAGTGGAATGTGCTGGGACAAGCCCCCAGAAGTTTATGTCTCCTTACTTAGGTTTGTTTTTTAAATTTAATTTCTATTTCTTATCTGAGTAAATTTGATTAGAGTGTTTTGATTGTCTGGCTGTACAGAAACTGCTCAATGATTCCTACATATGTCTGTTCATCTTCGGATTCTGTTACCATGTATGTGATTACAGAATGTATATTTTAAAGGTATTGGTGATTATATAATTCATACAGTTTATCTGTTATATGTTTTTATACACTTAACATACATTAGTATATGTATGTTAACCCCATAGTCCTAGTTTACCCATCCTCCCACCTTTCATTTTGTCTAACCATTAGTTTATTTCATAAGTCTGTGAGTGTCTTTTTCTGTGGAAATATGTTCATTGGTAGCAATCTTAGGATAACATGTATAAATGATATCATAGGATATTTGTCATACCCTTTTGACTTACTGAACCTTATATGATTATTTCTAGGCTCAACTCTAGTCCTTAAAACGGCATTGTTCATTTTTTCCCCGAGGCTACTATTGCATTCTGTCCATATACCACTTCTTCTCTGTCCATTCATCTGTTTATGAACCTTTTTTCTGCTTCCATGTCTTGGCTATTTCAATATTGCTTCAGTGCTCATTTGCCTGCCTGTGTCTTTCCGATTCAGGTGGTCTTAGGTTATAGGCCCAAAAGGTGACCTGCCGCATCATATGGTAGCTCAATTTTTACCTTTTCAACAGCTCAATTCAGTTTGCGTTAGTGCTGTTACCACTTTACATCCAACCAGGATCTAGAAGGTACACAGTTCTCTAAAACCCCTTCAGCATTTATAGTTTATAGACATTTTGCTGATGGAAATGACTGGTGTGAGCTGAAACCTTGTTGAATTTGAATTTGCATGTGTCTAATAATTCCTTATACTGAGCTTTAGGCATGTCCTTTTTTTCTTTTCCTTTTTTTTTAAAGAGTGAGTACAACTTCCCTCCTCTTATTGATTTCTTGAAAAATTTCTCATGTGTTGAATTTTCTTGCCTATTCCCTACCCCAGGGCATTTTTCAGGGCAGGTGTCATTTAGAGCCCTGCAGTCCTTGTGACTATTAAGCAAGCATTAGCACTGGGTTTAATGCTGCTGTTGTGGGAAACAGCCACAAGGCGGCAGCATTATTACGTTCTCCTCTCTTGTTACTAGGGCAACAGAATCTTCCTGGAGGTAGTGTTCCGTGGTTGTAAATTAGAGTGGAATGTGCTGGGACGAGCCCCCAGAAGTTTATGTCTCCTTACTTATGTTTGTTTTTTAAATTTAATTCTATTTCTTTTTGGAGTAAATTTGATTAGAGTTTTTTGATTGTCTGGCTGTACAGAATCTGCTCAATGATTCCTACATATGTCTGTTCATCTTCGGATTCTGTTACCATGTATGTGAATACAGAATGTATATTTTAAAGGTATTGGTGATTATATAATTCATATAGTTTATCTGTTATATGTTTATATGCATGTAACATACATTAGTATATTTATGTTAATCCCATAGTCCTAATTTACCCATCCTCCCCCCTTTCATTTTGGCTAACCATTAGTTTATTTCATACGTCTGTGAGTGTCTTTTTCTGTGGAAATATGTTCATTGGTAGCAATCTTAGGATAACATGTACAAATGATATCATAGGATATTTGTCATACCCTTTTGACTTACTTAACCTTATATTATTATTTCTAGGCTCTACTGTAGTCCTGAAAACGGCATTGTTCATTTTTTTCCCGAGGCTACTATTCCATTCTGTCCATATACCACTTCTTCTCTGTCCATTCATCTGTTTATGGACCTTTTTTTGCTTCCATGTCTTGGCTATTTCAGTATTGCTGCAGTGCACATTTGACTGCCTGTGTCTTTCCGATTCTGGTGGTCTTAGGTTATAAGCCCGAGAGGTGCCCTGCCGCATCATATGGTAGCTCAATTTCTACCTTTTCAAGCGGCTCCATTCAGTTTGCGTTAGTGCTGTTACCACTTTACATCCCAGCAGCAGATAGAAGGTACACATTTCTCTAAAACACCTTCAGCATTTATAGTTTGTAGACTTTTGCTGATGGCCATTTGACTGTTGTGAGCTGAAACCTTTATGGAGGTTGGATACGCATGTGGCGAATAATTCCTTATACTGATCTTTAGGCATATCCTTTTTCTTCTTTTCCTTTTTTTGTTAAAGTGTGAGTACAACTTCCCTCTTCATATTCACTTTTTGAAAAATTTCTCATGTGTTGAATTTTGTTGCCTATTCCCTACCCAAGGGCACTTTTTGAGGGCAGGTGTCATTTAGACCCCTGCAGTCGTTGTGACTATTAAGCAACCATTAGCACTGGGTTTAAAGCTGCTGTTGTGGGAAACAGCCACAAGGCGTCAGCATTATTACTTTCTCAACTCTTGTTACTAGGGCAACAGAATATTCATGGAGGTAGTGTTCTGAGGTTGAAAATTAGAGTGGAATGTGCTGGGACAAGCCCCCAGAAGTTTATGTCTCCTTACTTATGTTTGTTTTTAAATTTCATTTCTATTTCTTATCAGTGTAAATTTGATTAGAGTGTTTTGATTGCCTGGCAGTACAGGATCTGCTCAATGATTCATACATATGTCTGTTCATCTTCGGGTCCTGTTACCATGTATGTGGTTACAAAATGTATATTTTAAAGGTATTGGTGATTATATAATTCATACAGTTTATCTGTTATATGTTTTTATACACTTAACATACATTAGTATATGTATGTTAACCCCATAGTCCTAATTTACCCATCCTCCCACCTTTCATTTTGCTAACCATTAGTTTATTTCATAAGTCTGTGAGTGTCTTTTTCTGTGGAAATATGTTCATTGGTAGCAATCTTAGGATAACATGTATAAATATTATCATAGGATATTTGTCGTACCCTTTTGAGTTACTTAACCTTATATGATTATTTCTAGGCTCAACTGTAGTCCTGAAAATGGCGTTGTTCATTTTTTTCCCCAGGCTACTATTCTATTTGGTACGTATACTACTTCTTCTTTGTCCATTCATCTGTTTATGAACCTTTTTTCTGCTTCCATGTCTTTGCTATTTCAATATTGCTGCAGTGCTCATTTGCCTGCCCGTGTCTTTCCGATTCAGGTGGTCTTAGGTTATAGGCCCAAAGGGTGACCTGCTGCATCATATGGTAGCTCAATTTTTACCTTTTCAAGAAGCTCCATTCAGTTTGCGTTAGTGCTGTTCCCACTTTACATCCCACCAGCAGCTAGAAGGTACACAGTTCTCTAAAACCCCTTCAGCATTTATAGTTTATAGACATTTTGCTGATGGAAATGACTGGTGTGAGCTGAAACCTTTTTGAATTTGAATTTGCATGTGTCTAATAATTCCTTATACTGAGCTTTAGGCATGTCCCTTTTTTTCTTTTCCTTTTTTTTAAAGAGTGAGTACAACTTCCCTCCTCTTATTGACTTCTTGAAAAATTTCTCATGTGTTGAATTTTCTTGCCTATTCCCTACCCCAGGGCAGTTTTCAGGGCAGGTGTCATTTAGAGCCCTGCAGTCCTTGTGACTATTAAGCAACTATTAGTACTGGGTTTAAAGCTGCTGTTGTGGGACACAGCCACAAGGCGGCAGCATTATTACCTTCTCAACTCTTGTTACTACGGCAACAGAGTCTTCCTGGAGGTAGTGTTCCGAGGTTGTAAATTAGAGTGGAATGTGCTGGGACAAGCCCCCAGAAGTTTATGTCTCCTTACTTATGTTTGTTTTTTAAATTTAATTTCTATTTCTTATCAGAGTAAATTTGATTAGAGTGTTTTGATTGCCTGGCTGTACAGAATCTGCTCAATGATTCATACATATGTCTGTTCATCTTCGGGTCCTGTTACCATGTATGTGATTACAAAATGTATATTTTAAAGGTATTGGTGATTATATAATTCATACAGTTTATCTGTTATATGTTTTTATACACTTAACATACATTACTATATGTATGTTAACCCCATAGTCGTAATTTACCCATCCTCCCACCTTTCATTTTGGCTAACCATTAGTTTATTTGATAAGGCTGTGAGTGTCTTTTTCTGTGGAAATATGTTCATTGGTAGCAATCTTAGGATAACATGTATCAATGTTTTCATAGGATATTTGTCGTACCCTTTTGAGTTACTTAACGTTATATGATAATTTCTAGGCTCAACTGTAGTCCTGAAAACGGCATTGTTCATTTTTTTCCCGAGGCTACTATTCTATTCTATTTGGTATGTATACCACTTCTTCTTTGTCCATTCATCTGTTTATGAACCTTTTTTCTGCTTCCATGTCTTGGCTATTTCAATATTGCTGCAGTGCTCATTTGCCTGCCTGTGTCTTTCCCATTCAGGTGGTCTTAGGTTATAGGCCCAAAAGGTGACCTGCCGCATCATATGGTAGCTCAATTTTTATCTTTTCAAGCAGCTCCATTCAGTTTGTGTTAATGCTGTTACCACTTTACATCCCACCAGCAGCTAGAAGGTACACAGTTCTCTAAAACCCCTTCAGCATTTATAGTTTGTAGACATTTTGCTGATGGAAACGACTGTTGTGAGCTGAAACCTTTTTGAATTTGAATTTGCATGTGTCTAATAATTCATTCTACTGAGCTTTAGGCATGTCCTTTTTTTTCTTTTCCTTTTTTTTTAAAGAGTGAGTACAACTTCCCTCCTCTTATTGACTTCTTGAAAAATTTCTCATGTGTTGAATATTTTTGCCTATTCCCTACCCCAGGGCATTTTTCAGGGCAGGTGTCATTTAGAGCCCTGCAGTCCATGTGACTATTAAGCAACCATTAGCACTGGGTTTAAAGCTGCTGTTGTGGGAAACAGCCACAAGGTGGCAGCATTATTACGTTCTCATCTCTTGTTACTAGGGCAACAGAATCTTCCTGGAGGTAGTGTTCCAAGGTTGTAAATTAGAGTGGAATATGCTGGGACAAGCCCCCAGAAGTTTATGTCTCCTTACTTAGGTTTGTTTTTTAAATTTAATTTCTATTTCTTATCTGAGTAAATTTGATTAGAGTGTTTGATTTTCTGGCTGTACAGAAACTGCTCAATGATTCCTACATATGTCTGTTAATCTTCGGATTCTGTTACCATGTATGTGATTACAGAATGTATATTTTAAAGGTATTGGTGATTATATAATTCATACAGTTTATCTGTTATATGTTTTTATACACTTAACATACATTAGTATATGTATGTTAACCCCATAGTCCTAGTTTACCCATCCTCCCACCTTTCATTTTGTCTAACCATTAGTTTATTTCATAAGTCTGTGAGTGTCTTTTTCTGTGGAAATATGTTCATTGGTAGCTATCTTAGGATAACATGTATAAATGTTATCATAGGATATTTGTCGTACCCTTTTGAGTTACTTAACCTTATATGATTATTTCTAGGCTCAACTGTAGTCCTGAAAACGGCATTGTTCATTTTTTTCCCGAGGCTACTATTCTATTTGGTACGTATACCACTTCCTCTTTGTCCATTCATCTGTTTATGAACCTTTTTTCTGCTTCCATGTCTTGGCTATTTCAATATTGCTGCAGTGCTCATTTGCCTGCCTGTGTCTTTCCGATTCAGGTGGTCTTAGGTTATAGGCCCAAAAGGTGACCTGCCGCATCATATGGTAGCTCAATTTTTACCTTTTCAACAGCTCAATTCAGTTTGCGTTAGTGCTGTTACCACTTTACATCCAACCAGGATCTAGAAGGTACACAGTTCTCTAAAACTCCTTCAGCATTTATAGTTTGTAGACATTTTGCTGATGGAAATGACTGGTGTGAGCTGAAACCTTTTTGAATTTGCATTTGCATGTGTCTAATAATTCCTTATACTGAGGTTTAGGAATGTCCTTTTTTCTCTTTTCCTTTTTTTTTAAAGAGTGAGTACAACTTCCCTCCTCTTATTGACTTCTTGAAAAATTTCTAATGTGTTGAATTTTCTTGCCTATTCCCTACCCCAGGGCATTTTTAAGGGCAGGTGTCATTTAGAGCCCTGCAGTCCTTGTGACTATTAAGCAACCATTAGCACTGGGTTTAAAGCTGCTGTTGTGGGAAAGAGCCACAAGGCAGCAGCATTATTACGTTCTCATCTCTTGTTACTAGGGCAACAGAATCTTCCTGGAGGTAGTGTTCTGAGGTTGTAAATTAGAGTGGAATGTGCTGGGACAAGCCCCCAGAAGTTTATGTCTCCTTACTTATGTTTGTTTTTTTAAATTTAATTTCTATTTCTTATCGGAGTAAATTTGATTAGAGTGTTTTGATTGCCTGGCTGTACAGGATCTGCTCAGTGATTCATACATATTTCTGTTCATCTTCGGGTCCTCTTACCATGTATGTGATTACAAAATGTATATTTTAAAGGTATTGGTGATTATATAATTCATACAGTTTATCTGTTACATGTTTTTATACACTTAACATACATTAGTATATGTATGTTAACCCCATAGTCCTAATTTACCCATCCTCCCACCTTTCATTTTGGCTAACCATTAGTTTATTTCATAAGTCTGTGAGTGTCTTTTCTGTGGAAATATGTTCATTGGTAGCAATCGTAGGATAACATGTATAAATGTTATCATAGGATATTTGTCGTACCCTTTTGAGTTACTTAACCTTATATGATTATTTCTAGGCTCAACTGTAGTCCGGAAAACGGTATTGTTCATTTTTTTCCCAAGGCTACTATGCTATTTGGTACGTATACCACTTCTTTTTTGTCCATCCATCTGTTTATGAACCCTTTTTCTGCTTCCATGTCTTGGCTATTTCAATATTGCTGCAGTGCACCTTTGCCTGCCTGTGTCTTTCCGATTTAGGTGGTCTTAGGTTATAGGCCCAAAAGGTGACCTGCCGCATCATATGGTAGCTCAATTTTTACCTTTTCAAGAAACTCCATTCAGTTTGCGTTAGTGCTGTTACCACTTTACATCCCACCAGCAGCTAGAAGGTACACAGTTCTCTAAAACCCCTTCAGCATTTATAGTTTGTAGTCATTTTGCTGATGGAAACGACTGGTGTGAGCTGAAACCTTTTTGAATTTGAATTTGCATGTGTCTAATAATTCATTCTACTGAGCTTTAGGCATGTCCTTTTTTTTCTTTTCCTTTTTTTTTAAAGAGTGAGTACAACTTCCCTCCTCTTATTGACTTCTTGAAAAATTTCTCATGTGTTGAATATTCTTGCCTATTCCCTACCCCTGGGCATTTTTCAGGGCAGGTGTCATTTAGAGCCCTGCAGTCCATGTGACTATTAAGCAACCATTAGCACTGGGTTTAAAGCTGCTGTTGTGGGAAAGAGCCACAAGGCGGCAGCATTATTACGTTCTCATCTCTTGTTACTAGGGCAACAGAATCTTCCTGGTGGTAGTGTTCCGAGGTTGTAAATTAGAGTGGAATGTGCTGGGACAAGCCCCCAGAAGTTTATGTCTCCTTACTTAGGTTTGTTTTTTAAATTAAATTTCTATTTCTTATCGGAGTAAATTTGATTAGAGTGTTTTGATTGTCTGGCTGTACAGAAACTGCTCAATGATTCCTACATATGTCTGTTCATGTTCGGATTCTGTTACCATGTATGTGAATACAGAATGTATATTTTAAAGGTATTGGTGATTATATAATTCATATAGTTTATCTGTTATATGTTTATATGCATGTAACATACATTAGTATATTTATGTTAATCCCATAGTCCTAATTTACCCATCCTCCCCCCTTTCATTTTGGCTAACCATTAGTTTATTTCATACGTCTGTGAGTGTCTTTTTCTGTGGAAATATGTTCATTGGTAGCAATCTTAGGATAACATGTACAAATGATATCATAGGATATTTGTCATACCCTTTTGACTTACTTAACCTTATATTATTATTTCTAGGCTCTACTGTAGTCCTGAAAACGGCATTGTTCATTTTTTTCCCGAGGCTACTATTCCATTCTGTCCATATACCACTTCTTCTCTGTCCATTCATCTGTTTATGGACCTTTTTTTGCTTCCATGTCTTGGCTATTTCAGTATTGCTGCAGTGCACATTTGACTGCCTGTGTCTTTCCGATTCTGGTGGTCTTAGGTTATAAGCCCGAGAGGTGCCCTGCCGCATCATATGGTAGCTCAATTTCTACCTTTTCAAGCGGCTCCATTCAGTTTGCGTTAGTGCTGTTACCACTTTACATCCCAGCAGCAGATAGAAGGTACACATTTCTCTAAAACACCTTCAGCATTTATAGTTTGTAGACTTTTGCTGATGGCCATTTGACTGTTGTGAGCTGAAACCTTTATGGAGGTTGGATACACATGTGGCGAATAATTCCTTATACTGATCTTTAGGCATATCCTTTTTCTTCTTTTCCTTTTTTTGTTAAAGTGTGAGTACAACTTCCCTCTTCATATTCACTTTTTGAAAAATTTCTCATGTGTTGAATTTTGTTGCCTATTCCCTACCCAAGGGCACTTTTTGAGGGCAGGTGTCATTTAGACCCCTGCAGTCGTTGTGACTATTAAGCAACCATTAGCACTGGGTTTAAAGCTGCTGTTGTGGGAAACAGCCACAAGGCGTCAGCATTATTACTTTCTCAACTCTTGTTACTAGGGCAACAGAATATTCATGGTGGTAGTGTTCCGAGGTTGTAAATTAGAGTGGAATGTGCTGGGACAAGCCCCCAGAAGTTTATGTCTCCTTACTTAGGTTTGTTTTTTAAATTTAATTTCTATTTCTTATCTGAGTAAATTTGATTAGAGTGTTTTGATTGTCTGGCTGTACAGAAACTGCTCAATGATTCCTACATATGTCTGTTCATCTTCGGATTCTGTTACCATGTATGTGATTACAGAATGTATATTTTAAAGGTATTGGTGATTATATAATTCATACAGTTTATCTGTTATATGTTTTTATACACTTAACATACATTAGTATATGTATGTTAACCCCATAGTCCTAGTTTACCCATCCTCCCACCTTTCATTTTGTCTAACCATTAGTTTATTTCATAAGTCTGTGAGTGTCTTTTTCTGTGGAAATATGTTCATTGGTAGCAATCTTAGGATAACATGTATAAATGATATCATAGGATATTTGTCATACCCTTTTGACTTACTGAACCTTATATGATTATTTCTAGGCTCAACTCTAGTCCTTAAAACGGCATTGTTCATTTTTTCCCCGAGGCTACTATTGCATTCTGTCCATATACCACTTCTTCTCTGTCCATTCATCTGTTTATGAACCTTTTTTCTGCTTCCATGTCTTGGCTATTTCAATATTGCTTCAGTGCTCATTTGCCTGCCTGTGTCTTTCCGATTCAGGTGGTCTTAGGTTATAGGCCCAAAAGGTGACCTGCCGCATCATATGGTAGCTCAATTTTTACCTTTTCAACAGCTCAATTCAGTTTGCGTTAGTGCTGTTACCACTTTACATCCAACCAGGATCTAGAAGGTACACAGTTCTCTAAAACTCCTTCAGCATTTATAGTTTGTAGACATTTTGCTGATGGAAATGACTGGTGTGAGCTGAAACCTTTTTGAATTTGCATTTGCATGTGTCTAATAATTCCTTATACTGAGCTTTAGGCATGTCCTTTTTTTTCTTTTCCTTTTTTATTAAAGAGTGAGTACAACTTCCCTCCTCTTATTGACTTCTTGAAAAATTTCTAATGTGTTGAATTTTCTTGCCTATTCCCTACCCCAGGGCATTTTTCAGGGCAGGTGTCATTTAGAGCCCTGCAGTCCTTGTGACTATTAAGCAAACATTAGCACTGGGTTTAAAGCTGCTGTTGTGGGAAAGAGCCACAAGGCGGCAGCATTATTACGTTCTCATCTCTTGTTACTAGGGCAACAGAGTCTTCCTGGAGGTAGTGTTCCGAGGTTGTAAATTAGAGTGGAATGTGCTGGGACAAGCCCCCAGAAGTTTATGTCTCCTTACTTATGTTTGTTTTTTTAAATTTAATTTCTATTTCTTATCGGAGTAAATTTGATTAGAGTGTTTTGATTGCCTGGCTGTACAGGATCTGCTCAGTGATTCATACATATGTCTGTTCATCTTCGGGTCCTCTTACCATGTATGTGATTACAAAATGTATATTTTAAAGGTATTGGTGATTATATAATTCATACAGTTTATCTGTTACATGTTTTTATACACTTAACATACATTAGTATATGTATGTTAACCCCATAGTCCTAATTTACCCATCCTCCCACCTTTCATTTTGGCTAACCATTAGTTTATTTCATAAGTCTGTGAGTGGCTTTTTCTGTGGAAATATGTTCATTGGTAGCAATCGTAGGATAACATGTATAAATGTTATCATAGGATATTTGTCGTACCCTTTTGAGTTACTTAACCTTATATGATTATTTCTAGGCTCAACTGTAGTCCTGAAAACGGCATTGTTCATTTTTTTCCCGAGGCTACTATGCTCTTTGGTACGTATACCACTTCTTCTTTGTCCATTCATCTGTTTATGAACCCTTTTTCTGCTTCCATGTCTTGGCTATTTCAATATTGCTGCAGTGCACATTTGCCTGCCTGTGTCTTTCCGATTTAGGTGGTCTTAGGTTATAGGCCCAAAAGGTGACCTGCCGCATCATATGGTAGCTCAATTTTTACCTTTTCAAGAAACTCCATTCAGTTTGCGTTAGTGCTGTTACCACTTTACATCCCACCAGCAGCTAGAAGGTACACAGTTCTCTAAAACCCCTTCAGCATTTATAGTTTGTAGACATTTTGCTAATGGAAATGACTGGTGTGAGCTGAAACCTTTTTGAAATCGAATTTGCATGTGTCTAATAATTCCTTATACTGAGCTTTAGGCATGTCCTTTTTTTTCTTTTCCTTTTTTTTTAAAGAATGAGTACAACTTCCCTCCTCTTATTGACTTCTTGAAAAATTTCTCATGTGTTGAATTTTCTTGCCTATTCCCTACCCCAGGGCATTTTTCAGGCCAGGTGTCATTTAGATCCCTGCAGTCCTTGTGACTATTAAGCAACCATTAGCACTGGGTTTAATGCTGCTGTTGTGGGAAAGAGCCACAAGGCGGCAGCATTATTACGTTCTCATCTCTTGTTACTAGGGCAACAGAATCTTTCTGGAGGTAGTGTTCCGAAGTTGTAAATTAGAGTGGAATGTGCTGGGACAAGCCCCCAGAAGTTTATGTCTCCTTACTTAGGTTTGTTTTTTAAATTAAATTTCTATTTCTTATCGGAGTAACTTTGATTAGAGTGTTTTGATTGTCTGGCTGTACAGAAACTGCTCAATGATTCCTACATATGTCTGTTCATCTTCGGATTCTGTTACCATGTATGTTATTACAGAATGTATATTTTAAAGGTATTGGTGATTATATAATTCATACAGTTTATCTGTTATATGTTTTTATACACTTAACATACATTAGTATATGTATGTTAACCCCATAGTCCTAATTTACCCATCCTCCCACCTTTCATTTTGGCTAACAATTAGTTTATTTCATAAGTCTGTGAGTGTCTTTTTCTGTGGAAATATGTTCATTGGTAGCAATCTTAGGATAACATGTATAAATGATATCATAGGATATTTGTCATACCCTTTTGACTTACTTAACCTTATATGATTATTTCTAGGCTCTACCGTAGTCCTGAAAACGGCATTGTTCATTTTTTCCACGAGGCTACTATTCCATTCTGTCCATATACCACTTCTTCTCTGTCCATTCATCTGTTTATTGACATTTTTTTTGCTTCCATGTCTTTGCTATTTCAATATTGCTGCAGTGCACATTTGACTGCCTGTGTCTTTCCGATTCTGGTAGTCTTAGGTTATAAGCCCAAGAGGTGCCCTGCCGCATCATATGGTAGCTCAATTTTTACCTTTTCAAGCAGCTCCATTCAGTTTGCGTTAGTGCTGTTACCACTTTACATCCCACCAGCAGCTAGAAGGTACACAGTTCTCTAAAACCCCTTCAGCATTTATAGTTTATAGACATTTTGCTGATGGAAATGACTGGTGTGAGCTGAAACCTTGTTGAATTTGAATTTGCATGTGTCTAATAATTCCTTATACTGAGCTTTAGGCATGTCCTTTTTTTCTTTTCCTTTTTTTTTAAAGAGTGAGTACAACTTCCCTCCTCTTATTGATTTCTTGAAAAATTTCTCATGTGTTGAATTTTCTTGCCTATTCCCTACCCCAGGGCATTTTTCAGGGCAGGTGTCATTTAGAGCCCTGCAGTCCTTGTGACTATTAAGCAAGCATTAGCACTGGGTTTAAAGCTGCTGTTGTGGGAAACAGCCACAAGGCGGCAGCATTATTACGTTCTCCTCTCTTGTTACTAGGGCAACAGAATCTTCCTGGAGGTAGTGTTCCGTGGTTGTAAATTAGAGTGGAATGTGCTGGGACGAGCCCCCAGAAGTTTATGTCTCCTTACTTATGTTTGTTTTTTAAATTTAATTCTATTTCTTTTTGGAGTAAATTTGATTAGAGTTTTTTGATTGTCTGGCTGTACAGAATCTGCTCAATGATTCCTACATATGTCTGTTCATCTTCGGATTCTGTTACCATGTATGTGAATACAGAATGTATATTTTAAAGGTATTGGTGATTATATAATTCATATAGTTTATCTGTTATATGTTTATATGCATGTAACATACATTAGTATATTTATGTTAATCCCATAGTCCTAATTTACCCATCCTCCCCCCTTTCATTTTGGCTAACCATTAGTTTATTTCATACGTCTGTGAGTGTCTTTTTCTGTGGAAATATGTTCATTGGTAGCAATCTTAGGATAACATGTACAAATGATATCATAGGATATTTGTCATACCCTTTTGACTTACTTAACCTTATATTATTATTTCTAGGCTCTACTGTAGTCCTGAAAACGGCATTGTTCATTTTTTTCCCGAGGCTACTATTCCATTCTGTCCATATACCACTTCTTCTCTGTCCATTCATCTGTTTATGGACCTTTTTTTGCTTCCATGTCTTGGCTATTTCAGTATTGCTGCAGTGCACATTTGACTGCCTGTGTCTTTCCGATTCTGGTGGTCTTAGGTTATAAGCCCGAGAGGTGCCCTGCCGCATCATATGGTAGCTCAATTTCTACCTTTTCAAGCGGCTCCATTCAGTTTGCGTTAGTGCTGTTACCACTTTACATCCCAGCAGCAGATAGAAGGTACACATTTCTCTAAAACACCTTCAGCATTTATAGTTTGTAGACTTTTGCTGATGGCCATTTGACTGTTGTGAGCTGAAACCTTTATGGAGGTTGGATACGCATGTGGCGAATAATTCCTTATACTGATCTTTAGGCATATCCTTTTTCTTCTTTTCCTTTTTTTGTTAAAGTGTGAGTACAACTTCCCTCTTCATATTCACTTTTTGAAAAATTTCTCATGTGTTGAATTTTGTTGCCTATTCCCTACCCAAGGGCACTTTTTGAGGGCAGGTGTCATTTAGACCCCTGCAGTCGTTGTGACTATTAAGCAACCATTAGCACTGGGTTTAAAGCTGCTGTTGTGGGAAACAGCCACAAGGCGTCAGCATTATTACTTTCTCAACTCTTGTTACTAGGGCAACAGAATATTCATGGAGGTAGTGTTCTGAGGTTGAAAATTAGAGTGGAATGTGCTGGGACAAGCCCCCAGAAGTTTATGTCTCCTTACTTATGTTTGTTTTTAAATTTCATTTCTATTTCTTATCAGTGTAAATTTGATTAGAGTGTTTTGATTGCCTGGCAGTACAGGATCTGCTCAATGATTCATACATATGTCTGTTCATCTTCGGGTCCTGTTACCATGTATGTGGTTACAAAATGTATATTTTAAAGGTATTGGTGATTATATAATTCATACAGTTTATCTGTTATATGTTTTTATACACTTAACATACATTAGTATATGTATGTTAACCCCATAGTCCTAATTTACCCATCCTCCCACCTTTCATTTTGCTAACCATTAGTTTATTTCATAAGTCTGTGAGTGTCTTTTTCTGTGGAAATATGTTCATTGGTAGCAATCTTAGGATAACATGTATAAATATTATCATAGGATATTTGTCGTACCCTTTTGAGTTACTTAACCTTATATGATTATTTCTAGGCTCAACTGTAGTCCTGAAAACGGCGTTGTTCATTTTTTTCCCCAGGCTACTATTCTATTTGGTACGTATACTACTTCTTCTTTGTCCATTCATCTGTTTATGAACCTTTTTTCTGCTTCCATGTCTTTGCTATTTCAATATTGCTGCAGTGCTCATTTGCCTGCCCGTGTCTTTCCGATTCAGGTGGTCTTAGGTTATAGGCCCAAAGGGTGACCTGCTGCATCATATGGTAGCTCAATTTTTACCTTTTCAAGAAGCTCCATTCAGTTTGCGTTAGTGCTGTTCCCACTTTACATCCCACCAGCAGCTAGAAGGTACACAGTTCTCTAAAACCCCTTCAGCATTTATAGTTTATAGACATTTTGCTGATGGAAATGACTGGTGTGAGCTGAAACCTTTTTGAATTTGAATTTGCATGTGTCTAATAATTCCTTATACTGAGCTTTAGGCATGTCCTTTTTTTTCTTTTCCTTTTTTTTAAAGAGTGAGTACAACTTCCCTCCTCTTATTGACTTCTTGAAAAATTTCTCATGTGTTGAATTTTCTTGCCTATTCCCTACCCCAGGGCAGTTTTCAGGGCAGGTGTCATTTAGAGCCCTGCAGTCCTTGTGACTATTAAGCAACTATTAGTACTGGGTTTAAAGCTGCTGTTGTGGGACACAGCCACAAGGCGGCAGCATTATTACCTTCTCAACTCTTGTTACTACGGCAACAGAGTCTTCCTGGAGGTAGTGTTCCGAGGTTGTAAATTAGAGTGGAATGTGCTGGGACAAGCCCCCAGAAGTTTATGTCTCCTTACTTATGTTTGTTTTTTAAATTTAATTTCTATTTCTTATCAGAGTAAATTTGATTAGAGTGTTTTGATTGCCTGGCTGTACAGAATCTGCTCAATGATTCATACATATGTCTGTTCATCTTCGGGTCCTGTTACCATGTATGTGATTACAAAATGTATATTTTAAAGGTATTGGTGATTATATAATTCATACAGTTTATCTGTTATATGTTTTTATACACTTAACATACATTACTATATGTATGTTAACCCCATAGTCGTAATTTACCCATCCTCCCACCTTTCATTTTGGCTAACCATTAGTTTATTTGATAAGTCTGTGAGTGTCTTTTTCTGTGGAAATATGTTCATTGGTAGCAATCTTAGGATAACATGTATCAATGTTTTCATAGGATATTTGTCGTACCCTTTTGAGTTACTTAACGTTATATGATAATTTCTAGGCTCAACTGTAGTCCTGAAAACGGCATTGTTCATTTTTTTCCCGAGGCTACTATTCTATTTGGTATGTATACCACTTCTTCTTTGTCCATTCATCTGTTTATGAACCTTTTTTCTGCTTCCATGTCTTGGCTATTTCAATATTGCTGCAGTGCTCATTTGCCTGCCTGTGTCTTTCCCATTCAGGTGGTCTTAGGTTATAGGCCCAAAAGGTGACCTGCCGCATCATATGGTAGCTCAATTTTTATCTTTTCAAGCAGCTCCATTCAGTTTGTGTTAATGCTGTTACCACTTTACATCCCACCAGCAGCTAGAAGGTACACAGTTCTCTAAAACCCCTTCAGCATTTATAGTTTGTAGACATTTTGCTGATGGAAACGACTGTTGTGAGCTGAAACCTTTTTGAATTTGAATTTGCATGTGTCTAATAATTCATTCTACTGAGCTTTAGGCATGTCCTTTTTTTTCTTTTCCTTTTTTTTTAAAGAGTGAGTACAACTTCCCTCCTCTTATTGACTTCTTGAAAAATTTCTCATGTGTTGAATATTTTTGCCTATTCCCTACCCCAGGGCATTTTTCAGGGCAGGTGTCATTTAGAGCCCTGCAGTCCATGTGACTATTAAGCAACCATTAGCACTGGGTTTAAAGCTGCTGTTGTGGGAAAGAGCCACAAGGTGGCAGCATTATTACGTTCTCATCTCTTGTTACTAGGGCAACAGAATCTTCCTGGAGGTAGTGTTCCAAGGTTGTAAATTAGAGTGGAATATGCTGGGACAAGCCCCCAGAAGTTTATGTCTCCTTACTTAGGTTTGTTTTTTAAATTTAATTTCTATTTCTTATCTGAGTAAATTTGATTAGAGTGTTTGATTTTCTGGCTGTACAGAAACTGCTCAATGATTCCTACATATGTCTGTTAATCTTCGGATTCTGTTACCATGTATGTGATTACAGAATGTATATTTTAAAGGTATTGGTGATTATATAATTCATACAGTTTATCTGTTATATGTTTTTATACACTTAACATACATTAGTATATGTATGTTAACCCCATAGTCCTAGTTTACCCATCCTCCCACCTTTCATTTTGTCTAACCATTAGTTTATTTCATAAGTCTGTGAGTGTCTTTTTCTGTGGAAATATGTTCATTGGTAGCTATCTTAGGATAACATGTATAAATGTTATCATAGGATATTTGTCGTACCCTTTTGAGTTACTTAACCTTATATGATTATTTCTAGGCTCAACTGTAGTCCTGAAAACGGCATTGTTCATTTTTTTCCCGAGGCTACTATTCTATTTGGTACGTATACCACTTCCTCTTTGTCCATTCATCTGTTTATGAACCTTTTTTCTGCTTCCATGTCTTGGCTATTTCAATATTGCTGCAGTGCTCATTTGCCTGCCTGTGTCTTTCCGATTCAGGTGGTCTTAGGTTATAGGCCCAAAAGGTGACCTGCCGCATCATATGGTAGCTCAATTTTTACCTTTTCAACAGCTCAATTCAGTTTGCGTTAGTGCTGTTACCACTTTACATCCAACCAGGATCTAGAAGGTACACAGTTCTCTAAAACTCCTTCAGCATTTATAGTTTGTAGACATTTTGCTGATGGAAATGACTGGTGTGAGCTGAAACCTTTTTGAATTTGCATTTGCATGTGTCTAATAATTCCTTATACTGAGGTTTAGGAATGTCCTTTTTTCTCTTTTCCTTTTTTTTTAAAGAGTGAGTACAACTTCCCTCCTCTTATTGACTTCTTGAAAAATTTCTAATGTGTTGAATTTTCTTGCCTATTCCCTACCCCAGGGCATTTTTAAGGGCAGGTGTCATTTAGAGCCCTGCAGTCCTTGTGACTATTAAGCAAACATTAGCACTGGGTTTAAAGCTGCTGTTGTGGGAAAGAGCCACAAGGCAGCAGCATTATTACGTTCTCATCTCTTGTTACTAGGGCAACAGAATCTTCCTGGAGGTAGTGTTCTGAGGTTGTAAATTAGAGTGGAATGTGCTGGGACAAGCCCCCAGAAGTTTATGTCTCCTTACTTATGTTTGTTTTTTTAAATTTAATTTCTATTTCTTATCGGAGTAAATTTGATTAGAGTGTTTTGATTGCCTGGCTGTACAGGATCTGCTCAGTGATTCATACATATTTCTGTTCATCTTCGGGTCCTCTTACCATGTATGTGATTACAAAATGTATATTTTAAAGGTATTGGTGATTATATAATTCATACAGTTTATCTGTTACATGTTTTTATACACTTAACATACATTAGTATATGTATGTTAACCCCATAGTCCTAATTTACCCATCCTCCCACCTTTCATTTTGGCTAACCATTAGTTTATTTCATAAGTCTGTGAGTGTCTTTTCTGTGGAAATATGTTCATTGGTAGCAATCGTAGGATAACATGTATAAATGTTATCATAGGATATTTGTCGTACCCTTTTGAGTTACTTAACCTTATATGATTATTTCTAGGCTCAACTGTAGTCCGGAAAACGGTATTGTTCATTTTTTTCCCAAGGCTACTATGCTATTTGGTACGTATACCACTTCTTTTTTGTCCATCCATCTGTTTATGAACCCTTTTTCTGCTTCCATGTCTTGGCTATTTCAATATTGCTGCAGTGCACCTTTGCCTGCCTGTGTCTTTCCGATTTAGGTGGTCTTAGGTTATAGGCCCAAAAGGTGACCTGCCGCATCATATGGTAGCTCAATTTTTACCTTTTCAAGAAACTCCATTCAGTTTGCGTTAGTGCTGTTACCACTTTACATCCCACCAGCAGCTAGAAGGTACACAGTTCTCTAAAACCCCTTCAGCATTTATAGTTTGTAGTCATTTTGCTGATGGAAACGACTGGTGTGAGCTGAAACCTTTTTGAATTTGAATTTGCATGTGTCTAATAATTCATTCTACTGAGCTTTAGGCATGTCCTTTTTTTTCTTTTCCTTTTTTTTTAAAGAGTGAGTACAACTTCCCTCCTCTTATTGACTTCTTGAAAAATTTCTCATGTGTTGAATATTCTTGCCTATTCCCTACCCCTGGGCATTTTTCAGGGCAGGTGTCATTTAGAGCCCTGCAGTCCATGTGACTATTAAGCAACCATTAGCACTGGGTTTAAAGCTGCTGTTGTGGGAAAGAGCCACAAGGCGGCAGCATTATTACGTTCTCATCTCTTGTTACTAGGGCAACAGAATCTTCCTGGTGGTAGTGTTCCGAGGTTGTAAATTAGAGTGGAATGTGCTGGGACAAGCCCCCAGAAGTTTATGTCTCCTTACTTAGGTTTGTTTTTTAAATTAAATTTCTATTTCTTATCGGAGTAAATTTGATTAGAGTGTTTTGATTGTCTGGCTGTACAGAAACTGCTCAATGATTCCTACATATGTCTGTTCATGTTCGGATTCTGTTACCATGTATGTGAATACAGAATGTATATTTTAAAGGTATTGGTGATTATATAATTCATATAGTTTATCTGTTATATGTTTATATGCATGTAACATACATTAGTATATTTATGTTAATCCCATAGTCCTAATTTACCCATCCTCCCCCCTTTCATTTTGGCTAACCATTAGTTTATTTCATACGTCTGTGAGTGTCTTTTTCTGTGGAAATATGTTCATTGGTAGCAATCTTAGGATAACATGTACAAATGATATCATAGGATATTTGTCATACCCTTTTGACTTACTTAACCTTATATTATTATTTCTAGGCTCTACTGTAGTCCTGAAAACGGCATTGTTCATTTTTTTCCCGAGGCTACTATTCCATTCTGTCCATATACCACTTCTTCTCTGTCCATTCATCTGTTTATGGACCTTTTTTTGCTTCCATGTCTTGGCTATTTCAGTATTGCTGCAGTGCACATTTGACTGCCTGTGTCTTTCCGATTCTGGTGGTCTTAGGTTATAAGCCCGAGAGGTGCCCTGCCGCATCATATGGTAGCTCAATTTCTACCTTTTCAAGCGGCTCCATTCAGTTTGCGTTAGTGCTGTTACCACTTTACATCCCAGCAGCAGATAGAAGGTACACATTTCTCTAAAACACCTTCAGCATTTATAGTTTGTAGACTTTTGCTGATGGCCATTTGACTGTTGTGAGCTGAAACCTTTATGGAGGTTGGATACACATGTGGCGAATAATTCCTTATACTGATCTTTAGGCATATCCTTTTTCTTCTTTTCCTTTTTTTGTTAAAGTGTGAGTACAACTTCCCTCTTCATATTCACTTTTTGAAAAATTTCTCATGTGTTGAATTTTGTTGCCTATTCCCTACCCAAGGGCACTTTTTGAGGGCAGGTGTCATTTAGACCCCTGCAGTCGTTGTGACTATTAAGCAACCATTAGCACTGGGTTTAAAGCTGCTGTTGTGGGAAACAGCCACAAGGCGTCAGCATTATTACTTTCTCAACTCTTGTTACTAGGGCAACAGAATATTCATGGAGGTAGTGTTCTGAGGTTGTAAATTAGAGTGGAATGTGCTGGGACAAGCCCCCAGAAGTTTATGTCTCCTTACTTATGTTTGTTTTTAAATTTCATTTCTATTTCTTATCAGTGTAAATTTGATTAGAGTGTTTTGATTGCCTGGCAGTACAGGATCTGCTCAATGATTCATACATATGTCTGTTCATCTTCGGGTCCTGTTACCATGTATGTGATTACAAAATGTATATTTTAAAGGTATTGGTGATTATATAATTCATACAGTTTATCTGTTATATGTTTTTATACACTTAACATACATTAGTATATGTATGTTAACCCCATAGTCCTAATTTACCCATCCTCCCACCTTTCATTTTGCTAACCATTAGTTTATTTCATAAGTCTGTGAGTGTCTTTTTCTGTGGAAATATGTTCATTGGTAGCAATCTTAGGATAACATGTATAAATATTATCATAGGATATTTGTCGTACCCTTTTGAGTTACTTAACCTTATATGATTATTTCTAGGCTCAACTGTAGTCCTGAAAACGGCGTTGTTCATTTTTTTCCCCAGGCTACTATTCTATTTGGTACGTATACTACTTCTTCTTTGTCCATTCATCTGTTTATGAACCTTTTTTCTGCTTCCATGTCTTTGCTATTTCAATATTGCTGCAGTGCTCATTTGCCTGCCCGTGTCTTTCCGATTCAGGTGGTCTTAGGTTATAGGCCCAAAGGGTGACCTGCTGCATCATATGGTAGCTCAATTTTTACCTTTTCAAGAAGCTCCATTCAGTTTGCGTTAGTGCTGTTCCCACTTTACATCCCACCAGCAGCTAGAAGGTACACAGTTCTCTAAAACCCCTTCAGCATTTTTTATAGACATTTTGCTGATGGAAATGACTGGTGTGAGCTGAAACCTTTTTGAATTTGAATTTGCATGTGTCTAATAATTCCTTATACTGAGCTTTAGGCATGTCCTTTTTTTTCTTTTCCTTTTTTTTAAAGAGTGAGTACAACTTCCCTCCTCTTATTGACTTCTTGAAAAATTTCTCATGTGTTGAATTTTCTTGCCTATTCCCTACCCCAGGGCAGTTTTCAGGGCAGGTGTCATTTAGAGCCCTGCAGTCCTTGTGACTATTAAGCAACTATTAGTACTGGGTTTAAAGCTGCTGTTGTGGGACACAGCCACAAGGCGGGAGCATTATTACCTTCTCAACTCTTGTCACTACGGCAACAGAGTCTTCCTGGAGGTAGTGTTCCGAGGTTGTAAATTAGAGTGGAATGTGCTGGGACAAGCCCCCAGAAGTTTATGTCTCCTTACTTATGTTTGTTTTTTAAATTTAATTTCTATTTCTTATCAGAGTAAATTTGATTAGAGTGTTTTGATTGCCTGGCTGTACAGAATCTGCTCAATGATTCATACATATGTCTGTTCATCTTCGGGTCCTGTTACCATGTATGTGATTACAAAATGTATATTTTAAAGGTATTGGTGATTATATAATTCATACAGTTTATCTGTTATATGTTTTTATACACTTAACATACATTACTATATGTATGTTAACCCCATAGTCGTAATTTACCCATCCTCCCACCTTTCATTTTGGCTAACCATTAGTTTATTTGATAAGTCTGTGAGTGTCTTTTTCTGTGGAAATATGTTCATTGGTAGCAATCTTAGGATAACATGTATAAATGTTTTCATAGGATATTTGTCGTACCCTTTTGAGTTACTTAACGTTATATGATAATTTCTAGGCTCAACTGTAGTCCTGAAAACGGCATTGTTCATTTTTTTCCCGAGGCTACTATTCTATTCTATTTGGTATGTATACCACTTCTTCTTTGTCCATTCATCTGTTTATGAACCTTTTTTCTGCTTCCATGTCTTGGCTATTTCAATATTGCTGCAGTGCTCATTTGCCTGCCTGTGTCTTTCCCATTCAGGTGGTCTTAGGTTATAGGCCCAAAAGGTGACCTGCCGCATCATATGGTAGCTCAATTTTTATCTTTTCAAGCAGCTCCATTCAGTTTGTGTTAATGCTGTTACCACTTTACATCCCACCAGCAGCTAGAAGGTACACAGTTCTCTAAAACCCCTTCAGCATTTATAGTTTGTAGACATTTTGCTGATGGAAACGACTGTTGTGAGCTGAAACCTTTTTGAATTTGAATTTGCATGTGTCTAATAATTCATTCTACTGAGCTTTAGGCATGTCCTTTTTTTTCTTTTCCTTTTTTTTTAAAGAGTGAGTACAACTTCCCTCCTCTTATTGACTTCTTGAAAAATTTCTCATGTGTTGAATATTTTTGCCTATTCCCTACCCCAGGGCATTTTTCAGGGCAGGTGTCATTTAGAGCCCTGCAGTCCATGTGACTATTAAGCAACCATTAGCACTGGGTTTAAAGCTGCTGTTGTGGGAAAGAGCCACAAGGTGGCAGCATTATTACGTTCTCATCTCTTGTTACTAGGGCAACAGAATCTTCCTGGAGGTAGTGTTCCAAGGTTGTAAATTAGAGTGGAATATGCTGGGACAAGCCCCCAGAAGTTTATGTCTCCTTACTTAGGTTTGTTTTTTAAATTTAATTTCTATTTCTTATCTGAGTAAATTTGATTAGAGTGTTTGATTTTCTGGCTGTACAGAAACTGCTCAATGATTCCTACATATGTCTGTTAATCTTCGGATTCTGTTACCATGTATGTGATTACAGAATGTATATTTTAAAGGTATTGGTGATTATATAATTCATACAGTTTATCTGTTATATGTTTTTATACACTTAACATACATTAGTATATGTATGTTAACCCCATAGTCCTAGTTTACCCATCCTCCCACCTTTCATTTTGTCTAACCATTAGTTTATTTCATAAGTCTGTGAGTGTCTTTTTCTGTGGAAATATGTTCATTGGTAGCTATCTTAGGATAACATGTATAAATGTTATCATAGGATATTTGTCGTACCCTTTTGAGTTACTTAACCTTATATGATTATTTCTAGGCTCAACTGTAGTCCTGAAAACGGCATTGTTCATTTTTTTCCCGAGGCTACTATTCTATTTGGTACGTATACCACTTCCTCTTTGTCCATTCATCTGTTTATGAACCTTTTTTCTGCTTCCATGTCTTGGCTATTTCAATATTGCTGCAGTGCTCATTTGCCTGCCTGTGTCTTTCCGATTCAGGTGGTCTTAGGTTATAGGCCCAAAAGGTGACCTGCCGCATCATATGGTAGCTCAATTTTTACCTTTTCAACAGCTCAATTCAGTTTGCGTTAGTGCTGTTACCACTTTACATCCAACCAGGATCTAGAAGGTACACAGTTCTCTAAAACTCCTTCAGCATTTATAGTTTGTAGACATTTTGCTGATGGAAATGACTGGTGTGAGCTGAAACCTTTTTGAATTTGCATTTGCATGTGTCTAATAATTCCTTATACTGAGGTTTAGGAATGTCCTTTTTTCTCTTTTCCTTTTTTTTTAAAGAGTGAGTACAACTTCCCTCCTCTTATTGACTTCTTGAAAAATTTCTAATGTGTTGAATTTTCTTGCCTATTCCCTACCCCAGGGCATTTTTAAGGGCAGGTGTCATTTAGAGCCCTGCAGTCCTTGTGACTATTAAGCAAACATTAGCACTGGGTTTAAAGCTGCTGTTGTGGGAAAGAGCCACAAGGCAGCAGCATTATTACGTTCTCATCTCTTGTTACTAGGGCAACAGAATCTTCCTGGAGGTAGTGTTCTGAGGTTGTAAATTAGAGTGGAATGTGCTGGGACAAGCCCCCAGAAGTTTATGTCTCCTTACTTATGTTTGTTTTTTTAAATTTAATTTCTATTTCTTATCGGAGTAAATTTGATTAGAGTGTTTTGATTGCCTGGCTGTACAGGATCTGCTCAGTGATTCATACATATTTCTGTTCATCTTCGGGTCCTCTTACCATGTATGTGATTACAAAATGTATATTTTAAAGGTATTGGTGATTATATAATTCATACAGTTTATCTGTTACATGTTTTTATACACTTAACATACATTAGTATATGTATGTTAACCCCATAGTCCTAATTTACCCATCCTCCCACCTTTCATTTTGGCTAACCATTAGTTTATTTCATAAGTCTGTGAGTGTCTTTTCTGTGGAAATATGTTCATTGGTAGCAATCGTAGGATAACATGTATAAATGTTATCATAGGATATTTGTCGTACCCTTTTGAGTTACTTAACCTTATATGATTATTTCTAGGCTCAACTGTAGTCCGGAAAACGGTATTGTTCATTTTTTTCCCAAGGCTACTATGCTATTTGGTACGTATACCACTTCTTTTTTGTCCATCCATCTGTTTATGAACCCTTTTTCTGCTTCCATGTCTTGGCTATTTCAATATTGCTGCAGTGCACCTTTGCCTGCCTGTGTCTTTCCGATTTAGGTGGTCTTAGGTTATAGGCCCAAAAGGTGACCTGCCGCATCATATGGTAGCTCAATTTTTACCTTTTCAAGAAACTCCATTCAGTTTGCGTTAGTGCTGTTACCACTTTACATCCCACCAGCAGCTAGAAGGTACACAGTTCTCTAAAACCCCTTCAGCATTTATAGTTTGTAGTCATTTTGCTGATGGAAACGACTGGTGTGAGCTGAAACCTTTTTGAATTTGAATTTGCATGTGTCTAATAATTCATTCTACTGAGCTTTAGGCATGTCCTTTTTTTTCTTTTCCTTTTTTTTTAAAGAGTGAGTACAACTTCCCTCCTCTTATTGACTTCTTGAAAAATTTCTCATGTGTTGAATATTCTTGCCTATTCCCTACCCCTGGGCATTTTTCAGGGCAGGTGTCATTTAGAGCCCTGCAGTCCATGTGACTATTAAGCAACCATTAGCACTGGGTTTAAAGCTGCTGTTGTGGGAAAGAGCCACAAGGCGGCAGCATTATTACGTTCTCATCTCTTGTTACTAGGGCAACAGAATCTTCCTGGTGGTAGTGTTCCGAGGTTGTAAATTAGAGTGGAATGTGCTGGGACAAGCCCCCAGAAGTTTATGTCTCCTTACTTAGGTTTGTTTTTTAAATTAAATTTCTATTTCTTATCGGAGTAAATTTGATTAGAGTGTTTTGATTGTCTGGCTGTACAGAAACTGCTCAATGATTCCTACATATGTCTGTTCATGTTCGGATTCTGTTACCATGTATGTGAATACAGAATGTATATTTTAAAGGTATTGGTGATTATATAATTCATATAGTTTATCTGTTATATGTTTATATGCATGTAACATACATTAGTATATTTATGTTAATCCCATAGTCCTAATTTACCCATCCTCCCCCCTTTCATTTTGGCTAACCATTAGTTTATTTCATACGTCTGTGAGTGTCTTTTTCTGTGGAAATATGTTCATTGGTAGCAATCTTAGGATAACATGTACAAATGATATCATAGGATATTTGTCATACCCTTTTGACTTACTTAACCTTATATTATTATTTCTAGGCTCTACTGTAGTCCTGAAAACGGCATTGTTCATTTTTTTCCCGAGGCTACTATTCCATTCTGTCCATATACCACTTCTTCTCTGTCCATTCATCTGTTTATTGACATTTTTTTTGCTTCCATGTCTTTGCTATTTCAATATTGCTGCAGTGCACATTTGACTGCCTGTGTCTTTCCGATTCTGGTAGTCTTAGGTTATAAGCCCAAGAGGTGCCCTGCCGCATCATATGGTAGCTCAATTTTTACCTTTTCAAGCAGCTCCATTCAGTTTGCGTTAGTGCTGTTACCACTTTACATCCCACCAGCAGCTAGAAGGTACACAGTTCTCTAAAACCCCTTCAGCATTTATAGTTTATAGACATTTTGCTGATGGAAATGACTGGTGTGAGCTGAAACCTTGTTGAATTTGAATTTGCATGTGTCTAATAATTCCTTATACTGAGCTTTAGGCATGTCCTTTTTTTCTTTTCCTTTTTTTTTAAAGAGTGAGTACAACTTCCCTCCTCTTATTGATTTCTTGAAAAATTTCTCATGTGTTGAATTTTCTTGCCTATTCCCTACCCCAGGGCATTTTTCAGGGCAGGTGTCATTTAGAGCCCTGCAGTCCTTGTGACTATTAAGCAAGCATTAGCACTGGGTTTAATGCTGCTGTTGTGGGAAACAGCCACAAGGCGGCAGCATTATTACGTTCTCCTCTCTTGTTACTAGGGCAACAGAATCTTCCTGGAGGTAGTGTTCCGTGGTTGTAAATTAGAGTGGAATGTGCTGGGACGAGCCCCCAGAAGTTTATGTCTCCTTACTTATGTTTGTTTTTTAAATTTAATTCTATTTCTTTTTGGAGTAAATTTGATTAGAGTTTTTTGATTGTCTGGCTGTACAGAATCTGCTCAATGATTCCTACATATGTCTGTTCATCTTCGGATTCTGTTACCATGTATGTGAATACAGAATGTATATTTTAAAGGTATTGGTGATTATATAATTCATATAGTTTATCTGTTATATGTTTATATGCATGTAACATACATTAGTATATTTATGTTAATCCCATAGTCCTAATTTACCCATCCTCCCCCCTTTCATTTTGGCTAACCATTAGTTTATTTCATACGTCTGTGAGTGTCTTTTTCTGTGGAAATATGTTCATTGGTAGCAATCTTAGGATAACATGTACAAATGATATCATAGGATATTTGTCATACCCTTTTGACTTACTTAACCTTATATTATTATTTCTAGGCTCTACTGTAGTCCTGAAAACGGCATTGTTCATTTTTTTCCCGAGGCTACTATTCCATTCTGTCCATATACCACTTCTTCTCTGTCCATTCATCTGTTTATGGACCTTTTTTTGCTTCCATGTCTTGGCTATTTCAGTATTGCTGCAGTGCACATTTGACTGCCTGTGTCTTTCCGATTCTGGTGGTCTTAGGTTATAAGCCCGAGAGGTGCCCTGCCGCATCATATGGTAGCTCAATTTCTACCTTTTCAAGCGGCTCCATTCAGTTTGCGTTAGTGCTGTTACCACTTTACATCCCAGCAGCAGATAGAAGGTACACATTTCTCTAAAACACCTTCAGCATTTATAGTTTGTAGACTTTTGCTGATGGCCATTTGACTGTTGTGAGCTGAAACCTTTATGGAGGTTGGATACGCATGTGGCGAATAATTCCTTATACTGATCTTTAGGCATATCCTTTTTCTTCTTTTCCTTTTTTTGTTAAAGTGTGAGTACAACTTCCCTCTTCATATTCACTTTTTGAAAAATTTCTCATGTGTTGAATTTTGTTGCCTATTCCCTACCCAAGGGCACTTTTTGAGGGCAGGTGTCATTTAGACCCCTGCAGTCGTTGTGACTATTAAGCAACCATTAGCACTGGGTTTAAAGCTGCTGTTGTGGGAAACAGCCACAAGGCGTCAGCATTATTACTTTCTCAACTCTTGTTACTAGGGCAACAGAATATTCATGGAGGTAGTGTTCTGAGGTTGAAAATTAGAGTGGAATGTGCTGGGACAAGCCCCCAGAAGTTTATGTCTCCTTACTTATGTTTGTTTTTAAATTTCATTTCTATTTCTTATCAGTGTAAATTTGATTAGAGTGTTTTGATTGCCTGGCAGTACAGGATCTGCTCAATGATTCATACATATGTCTGTTCATCTTCGGGTCCTGTTACCATGTATGTGGTTACAAAATGTATATTTTAAAGGTATTGGTGATTATATAATTCATACAGTTTATCTGTTATATGTTTTTATACACTTAACATACATTAGTATATGTATGTTAACCCCATAGTCCTAATTTACCCATCCTCCCACCTTTCATTTTGCTAACCATTAGTTTATTTCATAAGTCTGTGAGTGTCTTTTTCTGTGGAAATATGTTCATTGGTAGCAATCTTAGGATAACATGTATAAATATTATCATAGGATATTTGTCGTACCCTTTTGAGTTACTTAACCTTATATGATTATTTCTAGGCTCAACTGTAGTCCTGAAAACGGCGTTGTTCATTTTTTTCCCCAGGCTACTATTCTATTTGGTACGTATACTACTTCTTCTTTGTCCATTCATCTGTTTATGAACCTTTTTTCTGCTTCCATGTCTTTGCTATTTCAATATTGCTGCAGTGCTCATTTGCCTGCCCGTGTCTTTCCGATTCAGGTGGTCTTAGGTTATAGGCCCAAAGGGTGACCTGCTGCATCATATGGTAGCTCAATTTTTACCTTTTCAAGAAGCTCCATTCAGTTTGCGTTAGTGCTGTTCCCACTTTACATCCCACCAGCAGCTAGAAGGTACACAGTTCTCTAAAACCCCTTCAGCATTTATAGTTTATAGACATTTTGCTGATGGAAATGACTGGTGTGAGCTGAAACCTTTTTGAATTTGAATTTGCATGTGTCTAATAATTCCTTATACTGAGCTTTAGGCATGTCCTTTTTTTTCTTTTCCTTTTTTTTAAAGAGTGAGTACAACTTCCCTCCTCTTATTGACTTCTTGAAAAATTTCTCATGTGTTGAATTTTCTTGCCTATTCCCTACCCCAGGGCAGTTTTCAGGGCAGGTGTCATTTAGAGCCCTGCAGTCCTTGTGACTATTAAGCAACTATTAGTACTGGGTTTAAAGCTGCTGTTGTGGGACACAGCCACAAGGCGGCAGCATTATTACCTTCTCAACTCTTGTTACTACGGCAACAGAGTCTTCCTGGAGGTAGTGTTCCGAGGTTGTAAATTAGAGTGGAATGTGCTGGGACAAGCCCCCAGAAGTTTATGTCTCCTTACTTATGTTTGTTTTTTAAATTTAATTTCTATTTCTTATCAGAGTAAATTTGATTAGAGTGTTTTGATTGCCTGGCTGTACAGAATCTGCTCAATGATTCATACATATGTCTGTTCATCTTCGGGTCCTGTTACCATGTATGTGATTACAAAATGTATATTTTAAAGGTATTGGTGATTATATAATTCATACAGTTTATCTGTTATATGTTTTTATACACTTAACATACATTACTATATGTATGTTAACCCCATAGTCGTAATTTACCCATCCTCCCACCTTTCATTTTGGCTAACCATTAGTTTATTTGATAAGTCTGTGAGTGTCTTTTTCTGTGGAAATATGTTCATTGGTAGCAATCTTAGGATAACATGTATCAATGTTTTCATAGGATATTTGTCGTACCCTTTTGAGTTACTTAACGTTATATGATAATTTCTAGGCTCAACTGTAGTCCTGAAAACGGCATTGTTCATTTTTTTCCCGAGGCTACTATTCTATTTGGTATGTATACCACTTCTTCTTTGTCCATTCATCTGTTTATGAACCTTTTTTCTGCTTCCATGTCTTGGCTATTTCAATATTGCTGCAGTGCTCATTTGCCTGCCTGTGTCTTTCCCATTCAGGTGGTCTTAGGTTATAGGCCCAAAAGGTGACCTGCCGCATCATATGGTAGCTCAATTTTTATCTTTTCAAGCAGCTCCATTCAGTTTGTGTTAATGCTGTTACCACTTTACATCCCACCAGCAGCTAGAAGGTACACAGTTCTCTAAAACCCCTTCAGCATTTATAGTTTGTAGACATTTTGCTGATGGAAACGACTGTTGTGAGCTGAAACCTTTTTGAATTTGAATTTGCATGTGTCTAATAATTCATTCTACTGAGCTTTAGGCATGTCCTTTTTTTTCTTTTCCTTTTTTTTTAAAGAGTGAGTACAACTTCCCTCCTCTTATTGACTTCTTGAAAAATTTCTCATGTGTTGAATATTTTTGCCTATTCCCTACCCCAGGGCATTTTTCAGGGCAGGTGTCATTTAGAGCCCTGCAGTCCATGTGACTATTAAGCAACCATTAGCACTGGGTTTAAAGCTGCTGTTGTGGGAAAGAGCCACAAGGTGGCAGCATTATTACGTTCTCATCTCTTGTTACTAGGGCAACAGAATCTTCCTGGAGGTAGTGTTCCAAGGTTGTAAATTAGAGTGGAATATGCTGGGACAAGCCCCCAGAAGTTTATGTCTCCTTACTTAGGTTTGTTTTTTAAATTTAATTTCTATTTCTTATCTGAGTAAATTTGATTAGAGTGTTTGATTTTCTGGCTGTACAGAAACTGCTCAATGATTCCTACATATGTCTGTTAATCTTCGGATTCTGTTACCATGTATGTGATTACAGAATGTATATTTTAAAGGTATTGGTGATTATATAATTCATACAGTTTATCTGTTATATGTTTTTATACACTTAACATACATTAGTATATGTATGTTAACCCCATAGTCCTAGTTTACCCATCCTCCCACCTTTCATTTTGTCTAACCATTAGTTTATTTCATAAGTCTGTGAGTGTCTTTTTCTGTGGAAATATGTTCATTGGTAGCTATCTTAGGATAACATGTATAAATGTTATCATAGGATATTTGTCGTACCCTTTTGAGTTACTTAACCTTATATGATTATTTCTAGGCTCAACTGTAGTCCTGAAAACGGCATTGTTCATTTTTTTCCCGAGGCTACTATTCTATTTGGTACGTATACCACTTCCTCTTTGTCCATTCATCTGTTTATGAACCTTTTTTCTGCTTCCATGTCTTGGCTATTTCAATATTGCTGCAGTGCTCATTTGCCTGCCTGTGTCTTTCCGATTCAGGTGGTCTTAGGTTATAGGCCCAAAAGGTGACCTGCCGCATCATATGGTAGCTCAATTTTTACCTTTTCAACAGCTCAATTCAGTTTGCGTTAGTGCTGTTACCACTTTACATCCAACCAGGATCTAGAAGGTACACAGTTCTCTAAAACTCCTTCAGCATTTATAGTTTGTAGACATTTTGCTGATGGAAATGACTGGTGTGAGCTGAAACCTTTTTGAATTTGCATTTGCATGTGTCTAATAATTCCTTATACTGAGGTTTAGGAATGTCCTTTTTTCTCTTTTCCTTTTTTTTTAAAGAGTGAGTACAACTTCCCTCCTCTTATTGACTTCTTGAAAAATTTCTAATGTGTTGAATTTTCTTGCCTATTCCCTACCCCAGGGCATTTTTAAGGGCAGGTGTCATTTAGAGCCCTGCAGTCCTTGTGACTATTAAGCAAACATTAGCACTGGGTTTAAAGCTGCTGTTGTGGGAAAGAGCCACAAGGCAGCAGCATTATTACGTTCTCATCTCTTGTTACTAGGGCAACAGAATCTTCCTGGAGGTAGTGTTCTGAGGTTGTAAATTAGAGTGGAATGTGCTGGGACAAGCCCCCAGAAGTTTATGTCTCCTTACTTATGTTTGTTTTTTTAAATTTAATTTCTATTTCTTATCGGAGTAAATTTGATTAGAGTGTTTTGATTGCCTGGCTGTACAGGATCTGCTCAGTGATTCATACATATTTCTGTTCATCTTCGGGTCCTCTTACCATGTATGTGATTACAAAATGTATATTTTAAAGGTATTGGTGATTATATAATTCATACAGTTTATCTGTTACATGTTTTTATACACTTAACATACATTAGTATATGTATGTTAACCCCATAGTCCTAATTTACCCATCCTCCCACCTTTCATTTTGGCTAACCATTAGTTTATTTCATAAGTCTGTGAGTGTCTTTTCTGTGGAAATATGTTCATTGGTAGCAATCGTAGGATAACATGTATAAATGTTATCATAGGATATTTGTCGTACCCTTTTGAGTTACTTAACCTTATATGATTATTTCTAGGCTCAACTGTAGTCCGGAAAACGGTATTGTTCATTTTTTTCCCAAGGCTACTATGCTATTTGGTACGTATACCACTTCTTTTTTGTCCATCCATCTGTTTATGAACCCTTTTTCTGCTTCCATGTCTTGGCTATTTCAATATTGCTGCAGTGCACCTTTGCCTGCCTGTGTCTTTCCGATTTAGGTGGTCTTAGGTTATAGGCCCAAAAGGTGACCTGCCGCATCATATGGTAGCTCAATTTTTACCTTTTCAAGAAACTCCATTCAGTTTGCGTTAGTGCTGTTACCACTTTACATCCCACCAGCAGCTAGAAGGTACACAGTTCTCTAAAACCCCTTCAGCATTTATAGTTTGTAGTCATTTTGCTGATGGAAACGACTGGTGTGAGCTGAAACCTTTTTGAATTTGAATTTGCATGTGTCTAATAATTCATTCTACTGAGCTTTAGGCATGTCCTTTTTTTTCTTTTCCTTTTTTTTTAAAGAGTGAGTACAACTTCCCTCCTCTTATTGACTTCTTGAAAAATTTCTCATGTGTTGAATATTCTTGCCTATTCCCTACCCCTGGGCATTTTTCAGGGCAGGTGTCATTTAGAGCCCTGCAGTCCATGTGACTATTAAGCAACCATTAGCACTGGGTTTAAAGCTGCTGTTGTGGGAAAGAGCCACAAGGCGGCAGCATTATTACGTTCTCATCTCTTGTTACTAGGGCAACAGAATCTTCCTGGTGGTAGTGTTCCGAGGTTGTAAATTAGAGTGGAATGTGCTGGGACAAGCCCCCAGAAGTTTATGTCTCCTTACTTAGGTTTGTTTTTTAAATTAAATTTCTATTTCTTATCGGAGTAAATTTGATTAGAGTGTTTTGATTGTCTGGCTGTACAGAAACTGCTCAATGATTCCTACATATGTCTGTTCATGTTCGGATTCTGTTACCATGTATGTGAATACAGAATGTATATTTTAAAGGTATTGGTGATTATATAATTCATATAGTTTATCTGTTATATGTTTATATGCATGTAACATACATTAGTATATTTATGTTAATCCCATAGTCCTAATTTACCCATCCTCCCCCCTTTCATTTTGGCTAACCATTAGTTTATTTCATACGTCTGTGAGTGTCTTTTTCTGTGGAAATATGTTCATTGGTAGCAATCTTAGGATAACATGTACAAATGATATCATAGGATATTTGTCATACCCTTTTGACTTACTTAACCTTATATTATTATTTCTAGGCTCTACTGTAGTCCTGAAAACGGCATTGTTCATTTTTTTCCCGAGGCTACTATTCCATTCTGTCCATATACCACTTCTTCTCTGTCCATTCATCTGTTTATGGACCTTTTTTTGCTTCCATGTCTTGGCTATTTCAGTATTGCTGCAGTGCACATTTGACTGCCTGTGTCTTTCCGATTCTGGTGGTCTTAGGTTATAAGCCCGAGAGGTGCCCTGCCGCATCATATGGTAGCTCAATTTCTACCTTTTCAAGCGGCTCCATTCAGTTTGCGTTAGTGCTGTTACCACTTTACATCCCAGCAGCAGATAGAAGGTACACATTTCTCTAAAACACCTTCAGCATTTATAGTTTGTAGACTTTTGCTGATGGCCATTTGACTGTTGTGAGCTGAAACCTTTATGGAGGTTGGATACACATGTGGCGAATAATTCCTTATACTGATCTTTAGGCATATCCTTTTTCTTCTTTTCCTTTTTTTGTTAAAGTGTGAGTACAACTTCCCTCTTCATATTCACTTTTTGAAAAATTTCTCATGTGTTGAATTTTGTTGCCTATTCCCTACCCAAGGGCACTTTTTGAGGGCAGGTGTCATTTAGACCCCTGCAGTCGTTGTGACTATTAAGCAACCATTAGCACTGGGTTTAAAGCTGCTGTTGTGGGAAACAGCCACAAGGCGTCAGCATTATTACTTTCTCAACTCTTGTTACTAGGGCAACAGAATATTCATGGAGGTAGTGTTCTGAGGTTGTAAATTAGAGTGGAATGTGCTGGGACAAGCCCCCAGAAGTTTATGTCTCCTTACTTATGTTTGTTTTTAAATTTCATTTCTATTTCTTATCAGTGTAAATTTGATTAGAGTGTTTTGATTGCCTGGCAGTACAGGATCTGCTCAATGATTCATACATATGTCTGTTCATCTTCGGGTCCTGTTACCATGTATGTGATTACAAAATGTATATTTTAAAGGTATTGGTGATTATATAATTCATACAGTTTATCTGTTATATGTTTTTATACACTTAACATACATTAGTATATGTATGTTAACCCCATAGTCCTAATTTACCCATCCTCCCACCTTTCATTTTGCTAACCATTAGTTTATTTCATAAGTCTGTGAGTGTCTTTTTCTGTGGAAATATGTTCATTGGTAGCAATCTTAGGATAACATGTATAAATATTATCATAGGATATTTGTCGTACCCTTTTGAGTTACTTAACCTTATATGATTATTTCTAGGCTCAACTGTAGTCCTGAAAACGGCGTTGTTCATTTTTTTCCCCAGGCTACTATTCTATTTGGTACGTATACTACTTCTTCTTTGTCCATTCATCTGTTTATGAACCTTTTTTCTGCTTCCATGTCTTTGCTATTTCAATATTGCTGCAGTGCTCATTTGCCTGCCCGTGTCTTTCCGATTCAGGTGGTCTTAGGTTATAGGCCCAAAGGGTGACCTGCTGCATCATATGGTAGCTCAATTTTTACCTTTTCAAGAAGCTCCATTCAGTTTGCGTTAGTGCTGTTCCCACTTTACATCCCACCAGCAGCTAGAAGGTACACAGTTCTCTAAAACCCCTTCAGCATTTTTTATAGACATTTTGCTGATGGAAATGACTGGTGTGAGCTGAAACCTTTTTGAATTTGAATTTGCATGTGTCTAATAATTCCTTATACTGAGCTTTAGGCATGTCCTTTTTTTTCTTTTCCTTTTTTTTAAAGAGTGAGTACAACTTCCCTCCTCTTATTGACTTCTTGAAAAATTTCTCATGTGTTGAATTTTCTTGCCTATTCCCTACCCCAGGGCAGTTTTCAGGGCAGGTGTCATTTAGAGCCCTGCAGTCCTTGTGACTATTAAGCAACTATTAGTACTGGGTTTAAAGCTGCTGTTGTGGGACACAGCCACAAGGCGGGAGCATTATTACCTTCTCAACTCTTGTCACTACGGCAACAGAGTCTTCCTGGAGGTAGTGTTCCGAGGTTGTAAATTAGAGTGGAATGTGCTGGGACAAGCCCCCAGAAGTTTATGTCTCCTTACTTATGTTTGTTTTTTAAATTTAATTTCTATTTCTTATCAGAGTAAATTTGATTAGAGTGTTTTGATTGCCTGGCTGTACAGAATCTGCTCAATGATTCATACATATGTCTGTTCATCTTCGGGTCCTGTTACCATGTATGTGATTACAAAATGTATATTTTAAAGGTATTGGTGATTATATAATTCATACAGTTTATCTGTTATATGTTTTTATACACTTAACATACATTACTATATGTATGTTAACCCCATAGTCGTAATTTACCCATCCTCCCACCTTTCATTTTGGCTAACCATTAGTTTATTTGATAAGTCTGTGAGTGTCTTTTTCTGTGGAAATATGTTCATTGGTAGCAATCTTAGGATAACATGTATAAATGTTTTCATAGGATATTTGTCGTACCCTTTTGAGTTACTTAACGTTATATGATAATTTCTAGGCTCAACTGTAGTCCTGAAAACGGCATTGTTCATTTTTTTCCCGAGGCTACTATTCTATTCTATTTGGTATGTATACCACTTCTTCTTTGTCCATTCATCTGTTTATGAACCTTTTTTCTGCTTCCATGTCTTGGCTATTTCAATATTGCTGCAGTGCTCATTTGCCTGCCTGTGTCTTTCCCATTCAGGTGGTCTTAGGTTATAGGCCCAAAAGGTGACCTGCCGCATCATATGGTAGCTCAATTTTTATCTTTTCAAGCAGCTCCATTCAGTTTGTGTTAATGCTGTTACCACTTTACATCCCACCAGCAGCTAGAAGGTACACAGTTCTCTAAAACCCCTTCAGCATTTATAGTTTGTAGACATTTTGCTGATGGAAACGACTGTTGTGAGCTGAAACCTTTTTGAATTTGAATTTGCATGTGTCTAATAATTCATTCTACTGAGCTTTAGGCATGTCCTTTTTTTTCTTTTCCTTTTTTTTTAAAGAGTGAGTACAACTTCCCTCCTCTTATTGACTTCTTGAAAAATTTCTCATGTGTTGAATATTTTTGCCTATTCCCTACCCCAGGGCATTTTTCAGGGCAGGTGTCATTTAGAGCCCTGCAGTCCATGTGACTATTAAGCAACCATTAGCACTGGGTTTAAAGCTGCTGTTGTGGGAAAGAGCCACAAGGTGGCAGCATTATTACGTTCTCATCTCTTGTTACTAGGGCAACAGAATCTTCCTGGAGGTAGTGTTCCAAGGTTGTAAATTAGAGTGGAATATGCTGGGACAAGCCCCCAGAAGTTTATGTCTCCTTACTTAGGTTTGTTTTTTAAATTTAATTTCTATTTCTTATCTGAGTAAATTTGATTAGAGTGTTTGATTTTCTGGCTGTACAGAAACTGCTCAATGATTCCTACATATGTCTGTTAATCTTCGGATTCTGTTACCATGTATGTGATTACAGAATGTATATTTTAAAGGTATTGGTGATTATATAATTCATACAGTTTATCTGTTATATGTTTTTATACACTTAACATACATTAGTATATGTATGTTAACCCCATAGTCCTAGTTTACCCATCCTCCCACCTTTCATTTTGTCTAACCATTAGTTTATTTCATAAGTCTGTGAGTGTCTTTTTCTGTGGAAATATGTTCATTGGTAGCTATCTTAGGATAACATGTATAAATGTTATCATAGGATATTTGTCGTACCCTTTTGAGTTACTTAACCTTATATGATTATTTCTAGGCTCAACTGTAGTCCTGAAAACGGCATTGTTCATTTTTTTCCCGAGGCTACTATTCTATTTGGTACGTATACCACTTCCTCTTTGTCCATTCATCTGTTTATGAACCTTTTTTCTGCTTCCATGTCTTGGCTATTTCAATATTGCTGCAGTGCTCATTTGCCTGCCTGTGTCTTTCCGATTCAGGTGGTCTTAGGTTATAGGCCCAAAAGGTGACCTGCCGCATCATATGGTAGCTCAATTTTTACCTTTTCAACAGCTCAATTCAGTTTGCGTTAGTGCTGTTACCACTTTACATCCAACCAGGATCTAGAAGGTACACAGTTCTCTAAAACTCCTTCAGCATTTATAGTTTGTAGACATTTTGCTGATGGAAATGACTGGTGTGAGCTGAAACCTTTTTGAATTTGCATTTGCATGTGTCTAATAATTCCTTATACTGAGGTTTAGGAATGTCCTTTTTTCTCTTTTCCTTTTTTTTTAAAGAGTGAGTACAACTTCCCTCCTCTTATTGACTTCTTGAAAAATTTCTAATGTGTTGAATTTTCTTGCCTATTCCCTACCCCAGGGCATTTTTAAGGGCAGGTGTCATTTAGAGCCCTGCAGTCCTTGTGACTATTAAGCAAACATTAGCACTGGGTTTAAAGCTGCTGTTGTGGGAAAGAGCCACAAGGCAGCAGCATTATTACGTTCTCATCTCTTGTTACTAGGGCAACAGAATCTTCCTGGAGGTAGTGTTCTGAGGTTGTAAATTAGAGTGGAATGTGCTGGGACAAGCCCCCAGAAGTTTATGTCTCCTTACTTATGTTTGTTTTTTTAAATTTAATTTCTATTTCTTATCGGAGTAAATTTGATTAGAGTGTTTTGATTGCCTGGCTGTACAGGATCTGCTCAGTGATTCATACATATTTCTGTTCATCTTCGGGTCCTCTTACCATGTATGTGATTACAAAATGTATATTTTAAAGGTATTGGTGATTATATAATTCATACAGTTTATCTGTTACATGTTTTTATACACTTAACATACATTAGTATATGTATGTTAACCCCATAGTCCTAATTTACCCATCCTCCCACCTTTCATTTTGGCTAACCATTAGTTTATTTCATAAGTCTGTGAGTGTCTTTTCTGTGGAAATATGTTCATTGGTAGCAATCGTAGGATAACATGTATAAATGTTATCATAGGATATTTGTCGTACCCTTTTGAGTTACTTAACCTTATATGATTATTTCTAGGCTCAACTGTAGTCCGGAAAACGGTATTGTTCATTTTTTTCCCAAGGCTACTATGCTATTTGGTACGTATACCACTTCTTTTTTGTCCATCCATCTGTTTATGAACCCTTTTTCTGCTTCCATGTCTTGGCTATTTCAATATTGCTGCAGTGCACCTTTGCCTGCCTGTGTCTTTCCGATTTAGGTGGTCTTAGGTTATAGGCCCAAAAGGTGACCTGCCGCATCATATGGTAGCTCAATTTTTACCTTTTCAAGAAACTCCATTCAGTTTGCGTTAGTGCTGTTACCACTTTACATCCCACCAGCAGCTAGAAGGTACACAGTTCTCTAAAACCCCTTCAGCATTTATAGTTTGTAGTCATTTTGCTGATGGAAACGACTGGTGTGAGCTGAAACCTTTTTGGATTTGAATTTGCATGTGTCTAATAATTCATTCTACTGAGCTTTAGGCATGTCCTTTTTTTTCTTTTCCTTTTTTTTTAAAGAGTGAGTACAACTTCCCTCCTCTTATTGACTTCTTGAAAAATTTCTCATGTGTTGAATATTCTTGCCTATTCCCTACCCCTGGGCATTTTTCAGGGCAGGTGTCATTTAGAGCCCTGCAGTCCATGTGACTATTAAGCAACCATTAGCACTGGGTTTAAAGCTGCTGTTGTGGGAAAGAGCCACAAGGCGGCAGCATTATTACGTTCTCATCTCTTGTTACTAGGGCAACAGAATCTTCCTGGTGGTAGTGTTCCGCGGTTGTAAATTAGAGTGGAATGTGCTGGGACAAGCCCCCAGAAGTTTATGTCTCCTTACTTAGGTTTGTTTTTTAAATTAAATTTCTATTTCTTATCTGAGTAAATTTGATTAGAGTGTTTTGATTGTCTGGCTGTACAGAAACTGCTCAATGATTCCTACATATGTCTGTTCATCTTCGGATTCTGTTACCATGTATGTGATTACAGAATGTATATTTTAAAGGTATTGGTGATTATATAATTCATACAGTTTATCTGTTATATGTTTTTATACACTTAACATACATTAGTATATGTATGTTAACCCCATACTCCTAGTTTACCCATCCTCCCACCTTTCATTTTGTCTAACCATTAGTTTATTTCATAAGTCTGTGAGTGTCTTTTTCTGTGGAAATATGTTCATTGGTAGCAATCTTAGGATAACATGTATAAATGATATCATAGGATATTTGTCATACCCTTTTGACTTACTTAACCTTATATGATTATTTCTAGGCTCAACTCTAGTCCTTAAAACGGCATTGTTCATTTTTTCCCCGAGGTTACTATTGCATTCTGTCCAAATACCACTTCTTCTCTGTCCATTCATCTGTTTATAGACATTTTTTTTGCTTCCATGTCTTTGCTATTTCCATATTGCTGCAGTGCACATTTGACTGCCTGTGTCTTTCCGATTCTGGTAGTCTTAGGTTATAAGCCAAAGAGGTGCCCTGCCGCATCATATGGTAGCTCAATTTTTACCTTTTCAAGCAGCTCCATTCAGTTTGCGTTAGTGCTGTTACCACTTTACATCCCAGCAGCAGATAGAAGTTATACATTTCTCTAGAACCCCTTCAGCATTTATAGTTTGTAGACTTTTTGCTGATGGCCATTTGACTGGTGTGAGCTGAAACCTTTTTGGAGGTTGGATACGCATGTGGCGAATAATTCCTTATACTGATCTTTAGGCATATCCTTTTTCTTCTTTTCCTTTTTTTGTTAAAGTGTGAGTACAACTTCCCTCTTCATATTCACTTTTTGAAAAATTTCTCATGTGTTGAATTTTCTTGCGTATTCCCTACCCCAGGGCATTTTTTGAGGGCAGGTGTCATTTAGACCCCTGCAGTCGTTTTGACTATTAAGCAACCATTAGCACTGGGTTTAAAGCTGCTGTTGTGGGAAACAGCCACAAGGCGGCAGCATTATTACGTTCTCAACTCTTGTTACTATGGCAACAGAGTCTTCCTGGAGGTAGTGTTCCGAGGTTGTAAATTAGAGTGGAATGTGCTGGGACAAGCCTCCAGAAGTTTATGTCTCCTTACTTATGTTTGTTTTTTAAATTTAATTTCTATTTCTTATCGGAGTAAATTTGATTTTAGTGTTTTGATTGCCTGGCTGTACAGAATCTGCTCAATGATTCATACATATGTCTGTTCATCCTCGGGTCCTGTTACCATGTATGTGATTACAAAATGTATATTTTAAAGGTATTGGTGATTATATAATTCATACAGTTTATCTGTTATATGTTTTTATACACTTAACATACATTAGTATATGTATGTTAACCCCATAGTCCTAGTTAACCCATCCTCCCACCTTTCATTTTGGCTAACCATTAGTTTATTTCATAAGTCTGTGAGTGTCTTTTTCTGTGGAAATATGTTCATTGGTAGCTATCTTAGGATAACATGTATAAATGTTATCATAGGATATTTGTCGTACCCTTTTGAGTTACTTAACCTTATATGATTATTTCTAGGCTCAACTGTAGTCCTGAAAACGGCATTGTTCATTTTTTTCCCGAGGCTACTATTCTGTTTGGTACGTATACCACTTCTTCTTTGTCCATTCATCTGTTTATGAACCTTTTTTCTGCTTCCATGTCTTGGCTATTTCAATATTGCTGCAGTGCTCATTTGCCTGCCTGTGTCTTTCCGATTCAGGTGGTCTTAGGTTATAGGCCCAAAAGGTGACCTGCCGCATCATATGGTAGCTCAATTTTTACCTTTTCAAGCAGCTCCATTCAGTTTGCGTTAGTGCTGTTACCACTTTACATCCCACCAGCAGCTAGAAGGTACACAGTTCTCTAAAACCCCTTCAGCATTTATAGTTTATAGACATTTTGCTGATGGAAATGACTGGTGTGAGCTGAAACCTTGTTGAATTTGAATTTGCATGTGTCTAATAATTCCTTATACTGAGCTTTAGGCATGTCCTTTTTTTTCTTTTCCTTTTTTTTTAAAGAGTGAGTACAACTTCCCTACTCTTATTGACTTCTTGAAAAATTTCTCATGTGTTGAATTTTCTTACCTATTCCCTACCCCAGGGCATTTTTCAGGGCAGGTGTCATTTAGAGCCCTGCAGTCCTTGTGACTATTAAGCAACCATTAGCACTGGGTTTAATGCTGCTGTTGTGGGAAACAGCCACAAGGCAGCAGCATTATTACGTTCTCATCTCTTGTTACTAGGGCAACAGAATCTTCCTGGAGGTAGTGTTCCGTGGTTGTAAATTAGAGTGGAATGTGCTGGGACGAGCCCCCAGAAGTTTATGTCTCCTTACTTATGTTTGTTTTTTAAATTTAATTCTATTTTTTTTGGAGTAAATTTGATTAGAGTCTTTTGATTGTCTGGCTGTACAGAATCTGCTCAATGATTCCTACATATGTCTGTTCATCTTCGGATTCTGTTACCATGTATGTGAATACAGAATGTATATTTTAAAGGTATTGGTGATTATATAATTCATATAGTTTATCTGTTATATGTTTATATGCATGTAACATACATTAGTATATTTATGTTAATCCCATAGTCCTAATTTACCCATCCTCCCCCCTTCATTTTGGCTAACCATTAGTTTATTTCATACGTCTGTGAGTGTCTTTTTCTGTGGAAATATGTTCATTGGTAGCAATCTTAGGATAACATGTATAAATGATATCAGAGGATATTTGTCATACCCTTTTGACTTACTTAACCTTATATTATTATTTCTAGGCTCTACTGTAGTCCTGAAAACGGCATTGTTCATTTTTTCCCCGAGGCTACTATTCCATTCTGTCCATATACCACTTCTTCTCTGTCCATTCATCTGTTTATGGACCTTTTTTTGCTTCCATGTCTTGGCTATTTCAGTATTGCTGCAGTGCACATTTGACTGCCTGTGTCTTTCCGATTCTGGTGGTCTTAGGTTATAAGCCCGAGAGGTGCCCTGCCGCATCATATGGTAGCTCAATTTCTACCTTTTCAAGCGGCTCCATTCAGTTTGCGTTAGTGCTGTTACCACTTTACATCCCAGCAGCACATAGAAGGTACACATTTCTCTAAAACCCCTTCAGCATTTATAGTTTGTAGACTTTTTGCTGATGGCCATTTGACCGTTCTGAGCTGAAACCTTTATGGAGGTTGGATACGCATGTGGCGAATAATTCCTTATACTGATCTTTAGGCATATCCTTTTTCTTCTTTTCCTTTTTTTGTTAAAGTGTGAGTACAACTGCCCTCTTCATATTCACTTTTTGAAAAATTTCTCATGTGTTGAATTTTCTTGCCTATTCCCTACCCAAGGGCACTTTTTGAGGGCAGGTGTCATTTAGACCCCTGCAGTCGTTGTGACTATTAAGCAACCATTAGCACTGGGTTTAAAGCTGCTGTTGTGGGAAACAGCCACAAGGCGGCAGCATTATTACGTTCTCAACTCTTGTTACTAGGGCAACAGAATCTTCCTGGAGGTAGTGTTCTGAGGTTGTAAATTAGAGTGGAATGTGCTGGGACAAGCCCCCAGAAGTTTATGTCTCCTTACTTATGTTTGTTTTTTAAATTTCATTTCTATTTCTTATCAGCGTAAATTTGATTAGAGTGTTTTGATTGCCTGGCTGTACAGGATCTGCTCAATGATTCATACATATGTCTGTTCATCTTCGGGTCCTGTTACCATGTATGTGATTACAAAATGTATATTTTAAAGGTATTGGTGATTATATAATTCATACAGTTTATCTGTTATATGTTTTTATACACTTAACATACATTAGTATATGTATGTTAACCCCATAGTCCTAATTTACCCATCCTCCCACCTTTCATTTTGCTAACCATTAGTTTATTTCATAAGTCTGTGAGTGTCTTTTTCTGTGGAAATATGTTCATTGGTAGCAATCTTAGGATAACATGTATAAATGTTATCATAGGATATTTGTCGTACCCTTTTGAGTTAGTTAACCTTATATGATTATTTCTAGGCTCAACTGTAGTCCTGAAAACGGCGTTGTTCATTTTTTTCCCCAGGCTACTATTCTATTTGGTACGTATACTACTTCTTCTTTGTCCATTCATCTGTTTATGAACCTTTTTTCTGCTTCCATGTCTTGGTTATTTCAATATTGCTGCAGTGCTCATTTGCCTGCCTGTGTCTTTCCGATTCAGGTGGTCTTAGGTTATAGGCCCAAAGGGTGACCTGCTGCATCATATGGTAGCTCAATTTTTACCTTGTCAAGAAGCTCCATTCAGTTTGCGTTAGTGCTGTTACCACTTTACATCCCACCAGCAGCTAGAAGGTACACAGTTCTCTAAAACCCCTTCAGCATTTATAGTTTATAGACATTTTGCTGATGGAAATGACTGGTGTGAGCTGAAACCTTTTTGAATTTGAATTTGCATGTGTCTAATAATTCCTTATACTGAGCTTTAGGCATGTCCTTTTTTTTCTTTTCGTTTTTTTTAAAGAGTGAGTACAACTTCCCTCCTCTTATTGACTTCTTGAAAAATTTCTCGTGTGTTGAATTTTCTTGCCTATTCCCTACCCCAGGGCATTTTTCAGGGCAGGTGTCATTTGGAGCCCTGCAGTCCTTGTGACTATTAAGCAACTATTAGTACTGGGTTTAAAGCTGCTGTTGTGGGAAACAGCCACAAGGCCGCAGCATTATTACGTTCTCAACTCTTGTTACTACGGCAACAGAATCTTCCTGGAGGTAGTGTTCCGAGGTTGTAAATTAGAGTGGAATGTGCTGGGACAAGCCCCCAGAAGTTTATGTCTCCTTACTTAGGTTTGTTTTTTAAATTTAATTTCTATTTCTTATCAGAGTAAATTTGATTAGAGTGTTTTGATTGCCTGGCTGTACAGAATCTGCTCAATGATTCATACATATGTCTGTTCATCTTCGGGTCCTGTTACCATGTATGTGATTACAAAATGTATATTTTAAAGGTATTGGTGATTATATAATTCATACAGTTTATCTGTTATATGTTTTTATACACTTAACATACATTAGTATATGTATGTTAACCCCATAGTCCTAATTTACCCATCCTCCCACCTTTCATTTTGGCTAACCATTAGTTTATTTGATAAGTCTGTGAGTGTCTTTTTCTGTGGAAATATGTTCATAGGTAGCAATCTTAGGATAACATGTATAAATGTTTTCATAGGATATTTATCGTACCCTTTTGAGTTACTTAACGTTATATGATTATTTCTAGGCTCAACTGTAGTCCTGAAAACGGCATTGTTCATTTTTTTCCCGAGGCTACTATTCTATTTGGTACGTATACCACTTCTTCTTTGTCCATTCATCTGTTTATGAACCTTTTTTCTGCTTCCATGTCTTGGCTATTTCAATATTGCTGCAGTGCTCAGTTGCCTGCCTGTGTCTTTCCGATTCAGGTGGTCTTAGGTTATAGGCCCAAAAGGTGACCTGCCGCATCATATGGTAGCTCAATTTTTATCTTTTCAAGCAGCTCCATTCAGTTTGTGTTAGTGCTGTTACCACTTTACATCCCACCAGCAGCTAGAAGGTACACAGTTCTCTAAAACCCCTTCAGCATTTATAGTTTGTACACATTTTGCTGATGGAAACGACTGGTGTGAGCTGAAACCTTTTTGAATTTGAATTTGCATGTGTCTAATAATTCATTCTACTGAGCTTTAGGCATGTCCTTTTTTTTCTTTTCCTTTTTTTTTAAAGAGTTAGTACAACTTCCCTCCTCTTATTGACTTCTTGAAAAATTTCTCATGTGTTGAATATTTTTGCCTATTCCCTACCCCAGGGCATTTTTCAGGGCAGGTGTCATTTAGAGCCCTGCAGTCCATGTGACTATTAAGCAACCATTAGCACTGGGTTTAAAGCTGCTGTTGTGGGAAAGAGCCACAAGGCGGCAGCATTATTACGTTCTCATCTCTTGTTACTAGGGCAACAGAATCTTCCTGGAGGTAGTGTTCCGAGGTTGTAAATTAGAGTGGAATGTGCTGGGACAAGCCCCCAGAAGTTTATGTCTCCTTACTTAGGTTTGTTTTTTAAATTTAATTTCTATTTCTTATCTGAGTAAATTTGATTAGAGTGTTTTGATTGTCTGGCTGTACAGAAACTGCTCAATGATTCCTACATATGTCTGTTCATCTTCGGATTCTGTTACCATGTATGTGATTACAGAATGTATATTTTAAAGGTATTGGTGATTATATAATTCATACAGTTTATCTGTTATATGTTTTTATACACTTAACATACATTAGTATATGTATGTTAACCCCATAGTCCTAGTTTACCCATCCTCCCACCTTTCATTTTGTCTAACCATTAGTTTATTTCATAAGTCTGTGAGTGTCTTTTTCTGTGGAAATATGTTCATTGGTAGCAATCTTAGGATAACATGTATAAATGATATCATAGGATATTTGTCATACCCTTTTGACTTACTGAACCTTATATGATTATTTCTAGGCTCAACTCTACTCCTTAAAACGGCATTGTTCATTTTTTCCCCGAGGCTACTATTGCATTCTGTCCATATACCACTTCTTCTCTGTCCATTCATCTGTTTATGAACCTTTTTTCTGCTTCCATGTCTTGGCTATTTCAATATTGCTTCAGTGCTCATTTGCCTGCCTGTGTCTTTCCGATTCAGGTGGTCTTAGGTTATAGGCCCAAAAGGTGACCTGCCGCATCATATGGTAGCTCAATTTTTACCTTTTCAACAGCTCAATTCAGTTTGCGTTAGTGCTGTTACCACTTTACATCCAACCAGGATCTAGAAGGTACACAGTTCTCTAAAACTCCTTCAGCATTTATAGTTTGTAGACATTTTGCTGATGGAAATGACTGGTGTGAGCTGAAACCTTTTTGAATTTGCATTTGCATGTGTCTAATAATTCCTTATACTGAGCTTTAGGCATGTCCTTTTTTTTCTTTTCCTTTTTTATTAAAGAGTGAGTACAACTTCCCTCCTCTTATTGACTTCTTGAAAAATTTCTAATGTGTTGAATTTTCTTGCCTATTCCCTACCCCAGGGCATTTTTCAGGGCAGGTGTCATTTAGAGCCCTGCAGTCCTTGTGACTATTAAGCAAACATTAGCACTGGGTTTAAAGCTGCTGTTGTGGGAAAGAGCCACAAGGCGGCAGCATTATTACGTTCTCATCTCTTGTTACTAGGGCAACAGAGTCTTCCTGGAGGTAGTGTTCCGAGGTTGTAAATTAGAGTGGAATGTGCTGGGACAAGCCCCCAGAAGTTTATGTCTCCTTACTTATGTTTGTTTTTTTAAATTTAATTTCTATTTCTTATCGGAGTAAATTTGATTAGAGTGTTTTGATTGCCTGGCTGTACAGGATCTGCTCAGTGATTCATACATATGTCTGTTCATCTTCGGGTCCTCTTACCATGTATGTGATTACAAAATGTATATTTTAAAGGTATTGGTGATTATATAATTCATACAGTTTATCTGTTACATGTTTTTATACACTTAACATACATTAGTATATGTATGTTAACCCCATAGTCCTAATTTACCCATCCTCCCACCTTTCATTTTGGCTAACCATTAGTTTATTTCATAAGTCTGTGAGTGGCTTTTTCTGTGGAAATATGTTCATTGGTAGCAATCTTAGGATAACATGTATAAATGATATCATAGGATATTTGTCATACCCTTTTGACTTACTTAACCTTATATGATTATTTCTAGGCTCTACCGTAGTCCTGAAAACGGCATTGTTCATTTTTTCCACGAGGCTACTATTCCATTCTGTCCATATACCACTTCTTCTCTGTCCATTCATCTGTTTATTGACATTTTTTTTGCTTCCATGTCTTTGCTATTTCAATATTGCTGCAGTGCACATTTGACTGCCTGTGTCTTTCCGATTCTGGTAGTCTTAGGTTATAAGCCCAAGAGGTGCCCTGCCGCATCATATGGTAGCTCAATTTTTACCTTTTCAAGCAGCTCCATTCAGTTTGCGTTAGTGCTGTTACCACTTTACATCCCACCAGCAGCTAGAAGGTACACAGTTCTCTAAAACCCCTTCAGCATTTATAGTTTATAGACATTTTGCTGATGGAAATGACTGGTGTGAGCTGAAACCTTGTTGAATTTGAATTTGCATGTGTCTAATAATTCCTTATACTGAGCTTTAGGCATGTCCTTTTTTTTCTTTTCCTTTTTTTTTAAAGAGTGAGTACAACTTCCCTCCTCTTATTGATTTCTTGAAAAATTTCTCATGTGTTGAATTTTCTTGCCTATTCCCTACCCCAGGGCATTTTTCAGGGCAGGTGTCATTTAGAGCCCTGCAGTCCTTGTGACTATTAAGCAAGCATTAGCACTGGGTTTAATGCTGCTGTTGTGGGAAACAGCCACAAGGCGGCAGCATTATTACGTTCTCCTCTCTTGTTACTAGGGCAACAGAATCTTCCTGGAGGTAGTGTTCCGTGGTTGTAAATTAGAGTGGAATGTGCTGGGACGAGCCCCCAGAAGTTTATGTCTCCTTACTTATGTTTGTTTTTTAAATTTAATTCTATTTCTTTTTGGAGTAAATTTGATTAGAGTTTTTTGATTGTCTGGCTGTACAGAATCTGCTCAATGATTCCTACATATGTCTGTTCATCTTCGGATTCTGTTACCATGTATGTGAATACAGAATGTATATTTTAAAGGTATTGGTGATTATATAATTCATATAGTTTATCTGTTATATGTTTATATGCATGTAACATACATTAGTATATTTATGTTAATCCCATAGTCCTAATTTACCCATCCTCCCCCCTTTCATTTTGGCTAACCATTAGTTTATTTCATACGTCTGTGAGTGTCTTTTTCTGTGGAAATATGTTCATTGGTAGCAATCTTAGGATAACATGTACAAATGATATCATAGGATATTTGTCATACCCTTTTGACTTACTTAACCTTATATTATTATTTCTAGGCTCTACTGTAGTCCTGAAAACGGCATTGTTCATTTTTTTCCCGAGGCTACTATTCCATTCTGTCCATATACCACTTCTTCTCTGTCCATTCATCTGTTTATGGACCTTTTTTTGCTTCCATGTCTTGGCTATTTCAGTATTGCTGCAGTGCACATTTGACTGCCTGTGTCTTTCCGATTCTGGTGGTCTTAGGTTATAAGCCCGAGAGGTGCCCTGCCGCATCATATGGTAGCTCAATTTCTACCTTTTCAAGCGGCTCCATTCAGTTTGCGTTAGTGCTGTTACCACTTTACATCCCAGCAGCAGATAGAAGGTACACATTTCTCTAAAACACCTTCAGCATTTATAGTTTGTAGACTTTTGCTGATGGCCATTTGACTGTTGTGAGCTGAAACCTTTATGGAGGTTGGATACGCATGTGGCGAATAATTCCTTATACTGATCTTTAGGCATATCCTTTTTCTTCTTTTCCTTTTTTTGTTAAAGTGTGAGTACAACTTCCCTCTTCATATTCACTTTTTGAAAAATTTCTCATGTGTTGAATTTTGTTGCCTATTCCCTACCCAAGGGCACTTTTTGAGGGCAGGTGTCATTTAGACCCCTGCAGTCGTTGTGACTATTAAGCAACCATTAGCACTGGGTTTAAAGCTGCTGTTGTGGGAAACAGCCACAAGGCGTCAGCATTATTACTTTCTCAACTCTTGTTACTAGGGCAACAGAATATTCATGGAGGTAGTGTTCTGAGGTTGTAAATTAGAGTGGAATGTGCTGGGACAAGCCCCCAGAAGTTTATGTCTCCTTACTTATGTTTGTTTTTAAATTTCATTTCTATTTCTTATCAGTGTAAATTTGATTAGAGTGTTTTGATTGCCTGGCAGTACAGGATCTGCTCAATGATTCATACATATGTCTGTTCATCTTCGGGTCCTGTTACCATGTATGTGATTACAAAATGTATATTTTAAAGGTATTGGTGATTATATAATTCATACAGTTTATCTGTTATATGTTTTTATACACTTAACATACATTAGTATATGTATGTTAACCCCATAGTCCTAATTTACCCATCCTCCCACCTTTCATTTTGCTAACCATTAGTTTATTTCATAAGTCTGTGAGTGTCTTTTTCTGTGGAAATATGTTCATTGGTAGCAATCTTAGGATAACATGTATAAATATTATCATAGGATATTTGTCGTACCCTTTTGAGTTACTTAACCTTATATGATTATTTCTAGGCTCAACTGTAGTCCTGAAAATGGCGTTGTTCATTTTTTTCCCCAGGCTACTATTCTATTTGGTACGTATACTACTTCTTCTTTGTCCATTCATCTGTTTATGAACCTTTTTTCTGCTTCCATGTCTTTGCTATTTCAATATTGCTGCAGTGCTCATTTGCCTGCCCGTGTCTTTCCGATTCAGGTGGTCTTAGGTTATAGGCCCAAAGGGTGACCTGCTGCATCATATGGTAGCTCAATTTTTACCTTTTCAAGAAGCTCCATTCAGTTTGCGTTAGTGCTGTTCCCACTTTACATCCCACCAGCAGCTAGAAGGTACACAGTTCTCTAAAACCCCTTCAGCATTTATAGTTTATAGACATTTTGCTGATGGAAATGACTGGTGTGAGCTGAAACCTTTTTGAATTTGAATTTGCATGTGTCTAATAATTCCTTATACTGAGCTTTAGGCATGTCCTTTTTTTTCTTTTCCTTTTTTTTAAAGAGTGAGTACAACTTCCCTCCTCTTATTGACTTCTTGAAAAATTTCTCATGTGTTGAATTTTCTTGCCTATTCCCTACCCCAGGGCAGTTTTCAGGGCAGGTGTCATTTAGAGCCCTGCAGTCCTTGTGACTATTAAGCAACTATTAGTACTGGGTTTAAAGCTGCTGTTGTGGGACACAGCCACAAGGCGGCAGCATTATTACCTTCTCAACTCTTGTTACTACGGCAACAGAGTCTTCCTGGAGGTAGTGTTCCGAGGTTGTAAATTAGAGTGGAATGTGCTGGGACAAGCCCCCAGAAGTTTATGTCTCCTTACTTATGTTTGTTTTTTAAATTTAATTTCTATTTCTTATCAGAGTAAATTTGATTAGAGTGTTTTGATTGCCTGGCTGTACAGAATCTGCTCAATGATTCATACATATGTCTGTTCATCTTCGGGTCCTGTTACCATGTATGTGATTACAAAATGTATATTTTAAAGGTATTGGTGATTATATAATTCATACAGTTTATCTGTTATATGTTTTTATACACTTAACATACATTACTATATGTATGTTAACCCCATAGTCGTAATTTACCCATCCTCCCACCTTTCATTTTGGCTAACCATTAGTTTATTTGATAAGTCTGTGAGTGTCTTTTTCTGTGGAAATATGTTCATTGGTAGCAATCTTAGGATAACATGTATCAATGTTTTCATAGGATATTTGTCGTACCCTTTTGAGTTACTTAACGTTATATGATAATTTCTAGGCTCAACTGTAGTCCTGAAAACGGCATTGTTCATTTTTTTCCCGAGGCTACTATTCTATTTGGTATGTATACCACTTCTTCTTTGTCCATTCATCTGTTTATGAACCTTTTTTCTGCTTCCATGTCTTGGCTATTTCAATATTGCTGCAGTGCTCATTTGCCTGCCTGTGTCTTTCCGATTTAGGTGGTCTTAGGTTATAGGCCCAAAAGGTGACCTGCCGCATCATATGGTAGCTCAATTTTTACCTTTTCAAGAAACTCCATTCAGTTTGCGTTAGTGCTGTTACCACTTTACATCCCACCAGCAGCTAGAAGGTACACAGTTCTCTAAAACCCCTTCAGCATTTATAGTTTGTAGTCATTTTGCTGATGGAAACGACTGGTGTGAGCTGAAACCTTTTTGAATTTGAATTTGCATGTGTCTAATAATTCATTCTACTGAGCTTTAGGCATGTCCTTTTTTTTCTTTTCCTTTTTTTTTAAAGAGTGAGTACAACTTCCCTCCTCTTATTGACTTCTTGAAAAATTTCTCATGTGTTGAATATTCTTGCCTATTCCCTACCCCTGGGCATTTTTCAGGGCAGGTGTCATTTAGAGCCCTGCAGTCCATGTGACTATTAAGCAACCATTAGCACTGGGTTTAAAGCTGCTGTTGTGGGAAAGAGCCACAAGGCGGCAGCATTATTACGTTCTCATCTCTTGTTACTAGGGCAACAGAATCTTCCTGGTGGTATGGGTTCCGAGGTTGTAAATTAGAGTGGAATGTGCTGGGACAAGCCCCCAGAAGTTTATGTCTCCTTACTTAGGTTTGTTTTTTAAATTAAATTTCTATTTCTTATCGGAGTAAATTTGATTAGAGTGTTTTGATTGTCTGGCTGTACAGAAACTGCTCAATGATTCCTACATATGTCTGTTCATCTTCGGATTCTGTTACCATGTATGTTATTACAGAATGTATATTTTAAAGGTATTGGTGATTATATAATTCATACAGTTTATCTGTTATATGTTTTTATACACTTAACATACATTAGTATATGTATGTTAACCCCATAGTCCTAATTTACCCATCCTCCCACCTTTCATTTTGGCTAACAATTAGTTTATTTCATAAGTCTGTGAGTGTCTTTCTCTGTGGAAATATGTTCATTGGTAGCAATCTTAGGATAACATGTATAAATGATATCATAGGATATTTGTCATACCCTTTTGACTTACTTAACCTTATATGATTATTTCTAGGCTCAACTCTAGTCCTTAAAACGGCATTGTTCATTTTTTCCCCGAGGCTACTATTGCATTCTGTCCAAATACCACTTCTTCTCTGTCCATTCATCTGTTTATAGACATTTTTTTTGCTTCCATGTCTTTGCTATTTCCATATTGCTGCAGTGCACATTTGACTGCCTGTGTCTTTCCGATTCTGGTAGTCTTAGGTTATAAGCCAAAGAGGTGCCCTGCCGCATCATATGGTAGCTCAATTTTTACCTTTTCAAGCAGCTCCATTCAGTTTGCGTTAGTGCTGTTACCACTTTACATCCCAGCAGCAGATAGAAGGTATACGTTTCTCTAGAACCCCTTCAGCATTTATAGTTTGTAGACTTTTTGCTGATGGCCATTTGACTGGTGTGAGCTGAAACCTTTTTGGAGGTTGGATACGCATGTGGCGAATAATTCCTTATACTGATCTTTAGGCATATCCTTTTTCTTCTTTTCCTTTTTTTGTTAAAGTGTGAGTACAACTTCCCTCTTCATATTCACTTTTTGAAAAATTTCTCATGTGTTGAATTTTCTTGCGTATTCCCTACCCCAGGGCATTTTTTGAGGGCAGGTGTCATTTAGACCCCTGCAGTCGTTTTGACTATTAAGCAACCATTAGCACTGGGTTTAAAGCTGCTGTTGTGGGAAACAGCCACAAGGCGGCAGCATTATTACGTTCTCAACTCTTGTTACTATGGCAACAGAGTCTTCCTGGAGGTAGTGTTCCGAGGTTGTAAATTAGAGTGGAATGTGCTGGGACAAGCCTCCAGAAGTTTATGTCTCCTTACTTATGTTTGTTTTTTAAATTTAATTTCTATTTCTTATCGGAGTAAATTTGATTTTAGTGTTTTGATTGCCTGGCTGTACAGAATCTGCTCAATGATTCATACATATGTCTGTTCATCCTCGGGTCCTGTTACCATGTATGTGATTACAAAATGTATATTTTAAAGGTATTGGTGATTATATAATTCATACAGTTTATCTGTTATATGTTTTTATACACTTAACATACATTAGTATATGTATGTTAACCCCATAGTCCTAGTTAACCCATCCTCCCACCTTTCATTTTGGCTAACCATTAGTTTATTTCATAAGTCTGTGAGTGTCTTTTTCTGTGGAAATATGTTCATTGGTAGCTATCTTAGGATAACATGTATAAATGTTATCATAGGATATTTGTCGTACCCTTTTGAGTTACTTAACCTTATATGATTATTTCTAGGCTCAACTGTAGTCCTGAAAACGGCATTGTTCATTTTTTTCCCGAGGCTACTATTCTGTTTGGTACGTATACCACTTCTTCTTTGTCCATTCATCTGTTTATGAACCTTTTTTCTGCTTCCATGTCTTGGCTATTTCAATATTGCTGCAGTGCTCATTTGCCTGCCTGTGTCTTTCCGATTCAGGTGGTCTTAGGTTATAGGCCCAAAAGGTGACCTGCCGCATCATATGGTAGCTCAATTTTTACCTTTTCAAGCAGCTCCATTCAGTTTGCGTTAGTGCTGTTACCACTTTACATCCCACCAGCAGCTAGAAGGTACACAGTTCTCTAAAACCCCTTCAGCATTTATAGTTTATAGACATTTTGCTGATGGAAATGACTGGTGTGAGCTGAAACCTTGTTGAATTTGAATTTGCATGTGTCTAATAATTCCTTATACTGAGCTTTAGGCATGTCCTTTTTTTTCTTTTCCTTTTTTTTTAAAGAGTGAGTACAACTTCCCTACTCTTATTGACTTCTTGAAAAATTTCTCATGTGTTGAATTTTCTTACCTATTCCCTACCCCAGGGCATTTTTCAGGGCAGGTGTCATTTAGAGCCCTGCAGTCCTTGTGACTATTAAGCAACCATTAGCACTGGGTTTAATGCTGCTGTTGTGGGAAACAGCCACAAGGCAGCAGCATTATTACGTTCTCATCTCTTGTTACTAGGGCAACAGAATCTTCCTGGAGGTAGTGTTCCGTGGTTGTAAATTAGAGTGGAATGTGCTGGGACGAGCCCCCAGAAGTTTATGTCTCCTTACTTATGTTTGTTTTTTAAATTTAATTCAATTTCTTTTTGGAGTAAATTTGATTAGAGTCTTTTGATTGTCTGGCTGTACAGAATCTGCTCAATGATTCCTACATATGTCTGTTCATCTTCGGATTCTGTTACCATGTATGTGAATACAGAATGTATATTTTAAAGGTATTGGTGATTATATAATTCATATAGTTTATCTGTTATATGTTTATATGCATGTAACATACATTAGTATATTTATGTTAATCCCATAGTCCTAATTTACCCATCCTCCCCCCTTTCATTTTGGCTAACCATTAGTTTATTTCATAAGTCTGTGAGTGTCTTTTTCTGTGGAAATATGTTCATTGGTAGCAATCTTAGGATAACATGTACAAATGATATCATAGGATATTTGTCATACCCTTTTGACTTACTTAACCTTATATTATTATTTCTAGGCTCTACTGTAGTCCTGAAAACGGCATTGTTCATTTTTTCCCCGAGGCTACTATTCCATTCTGTCCATATACCACTTCTTCTCTGTCCATTCATCTGTTTATGGACCTTTTTTTGCTTCCATGTCTTGGCTATTTCAGTATTGCTGCAGTGCACATTTGACTGCCTGTGTCTTTCCGATTCTGGTGGTCTTAGGTTATAAGCCCGAGAGGTGCCCTGCCGCATCATATGGTAGCTCAATTTCTACCTTTTCAAGCGGCTCCATTCAGTTTGCGTTAGTGCTGTTACCACTTTACATCCCAGCAGCACATAGAAGGTACACATTTCTCTAAAACCCCTTCAGCATTTATAGTTTGTAGACTTTTTGCTGATGGCCATTTGACCGTTCTGAGCTGAAACCTTTATGGAGGTTGGATACGCATGTGGCGAATAATTCCTTATACTGATCTTTAGGCATATCCTTTTTCTTCTTTTCCTTTTTTTGTTAAAGTGTGAGTACAACTGCCCTCTTCATATTCACTTTTTGAAAAATTTCTCATGTGTTGAATTTTGTTGCCTATTCCCTACCCAAGGGCACTTTTTGAGGGCAGGTGTCATTTAGACCCCTGCAGTCGTTGTGACTATTAAGCAACCATTAGCACTGGGTTTAAAGCTGCTGTTGTGGGAAACAGCCACAAGGCGGCAGCATTATTACGTTCTCAACTCTTGTTACTAGGGCAACAGAATCTTCCTGGAGGTAGTGTTCTGAGGTTGTAAATTAGAGTGGAATGTGCTGGGACAAGCCCCCAGAAGTTTATGTCTCCTTACTTATGTTTGTTTTTAAAATTTCATTTCTATTTCTTATCAGCGTAAATTTGATTAGAGTGTTTTGATTGCCTGGCTGTACAGGATCTGCTCAATGATTCATACATATGTCTGTTCATCTTCGGGTCCTGTTACCATGTATGTGATTACAAAATGTATATTTTAAAGGTATTGGTGATTATATAATTCATACAGTTTATCTGTTATATGTTTTTATACACTTAACATACATTAGTATATGTATGTTAACCCCATAGTCCTAATTTACCCATCCTCCCACCTTTCATTTTGCTAACCATTAGTTTATTTCATAAGTCTGTGAGTGTCTTTTTCTGTGGAAATATGTTCATTGGTAGCAATCTTAGGATAACATGTATAAATGTTATCATAGGATATTTGTCGTACCCTTTTGAGTTAGTTAACCTTATATGATTATTTCTAGGCTCAACTGTAGTCCTGAAAACGGCGTTGTTCATTTTTTTCCCCAGGCTACTATTCTATTTGGTACGTATACTACTTCTTCTTTGTCCATTCATCTGTTTATGAACCTTTTTTCTGCTTCCATGTCTTGGTTATTTCAATATTGCTGCAGTGCTCATTTGCCTGCCTGTGTCTTTCCGATTCAGGTGGTCTTAGGTTATAGGCCCAAAGGGTGACCTGCTGCATCATATGGTAGCTCAATTTTTACCTTGTCAAGAAGCTCCATTCAGTTTGCGTTAGTGCTGTTACCACTTTACATCCCACCAGCAGCTAGAAGGTACACAGTTCTCTAAAACCCCTTCAGCATTTATAGTTTATAGACATTTTGCTGATGGAAATGACTGGTGTGAGCTGAAACCTTTTTGAATTTGAATTTGCATGTGTCTAATAATTCCTTATACTGAGCTTTAGGCATGTCCTTTTTTTTCTTTTCGTTTTTTTTAAAGAGTGAGTACAACTTCCCTCCTCTTATTGACTTCTTGAAAAATTTCTCATGTGTTGAATTTTCTTGCCTATTCCCTACCCCAGGGCATTTTTCAGGGCAAGTGTCATTTGGAGCCCTGCAGTCCTTGTGACTATTAAGCAACTATTAGTACTGGGTTTAAAGCTGCTGTTGTGGGAAACAGCCACAAGGCCGCAGCATTATTACGTTCTCAACTCTTGTTACTACGGCAACAGAATCTTCCTGGAGGTAGTGTTCCGAGGTTGTAAATTAGAGTGGAATGTGCTGGGACAAGCCCCCAGAAGTTTATGTCTCCTTACTTAGGTTTGTTTTTTAAATTTAATTTCTATTTCTTATCAGAGTAAATTTGATTAGAGTGTTTTGATTGCCTGGCTGTACAGAATCTGCTCAATGATTCATACATATGTCTGTTCATCTTCGGGTCCTGTTACCATGTATGTGATTACAAAATGTATATTTTAAAGGTATTGGTGATTATATAATTCATACAGTTTATCTGTTATATGTTTTTATACACTTAACATACATTAGTATATGTATGTTAACCCCATAGTCCTAATTTACCCATCCTCCCACCTTTCATTTTGGCTAACCATTAGTTTATTTGATAAGTCTGTGAGTGTCTTTTTCTGTGGAAATATGTTCATTGGTAGCAATCTTAGGATAACATGTATAAATGTTTTCATAGGATATTTGTCGTACCCTTTTGAGTTACTTAACGTTATATGATTATTTCTAGGCTCAACTGTAGTCCTGAAAACGGCATTGTTCATTTTTTTCCCGAGGCTACTATTCTATTTGGTACGTATACCACTTCTTCTTTGTCCATTCATCTGTTTATGAACCTTTTTTCTGCTTCCATGTCTTGGCTATTTCAATATTGCTGCAGTGCTCAGTTGCCTGCCTGTGTCTTTCCGATTCAGGTGGTCTTAGGTTATAGGCCCAAAAGGTGACCTGCCGCATCATATGGTAGCTCAATTTTTATCTTTTCAAGCAGCTCCATTCAGTTTGTGTTAGTGCTGTTACCACTTTACATCCCACCAGCAGCTAGAAGGTACACAGTTCTCTAAAACCCCTTCAGCATTTATAGTTTGTACACATTTTGCTGATGGAAACGACTGGTGTGAGCTGAAACCTTTTTGAATTTGAATTTGCATGTGTCTAATAATTCATTCTACTGAGCTTTAGGCATGTCCTTTTTTTTCTTTTCCTTTTTTTTTAAAGAGTGAGTACAACTTCCCTCCTCTTATTGACTTCTTGAAAAATTTCTCATGTGTTGAATATTTTTGCCTATTCCCTACCCCAGGGCATTTTTCAGGGCAGGTGTCATTTAGAGCCCTGCAGTCCATGTGACTATTAAGCAACCATTAGCACTGGGTTTAAAGCTGCTGTTGTGGGAAAGAGCCACAAGGCGGCAGCATTATTACGTTCTCATCTCTTGTTACTAGGGCAACAGAATCTTCCTGGAGGTAGTGTTCCGAGGTTGTAAATTAGAGTGGAATGTGCTGGGACAAGCCCCCAGAAGTTTATGTCTCCTTACTTAGGTTTGTTTTTTAAATTTAATTTCTATTTCTTATCTGAGTAAATTTGATTAGAGTGTTTTGATTGTCTGGCTGTACAGAAACTGCTCAATGATTCCTACATATGTCTGTTCATCTTTGGATTCTGTTACCATGTATGTTATTACAGAATGTATATTTTAAAGGTATTGGTGATTATATAATTCATACAGTTTATCTGTTATATGTTTTTATACACTTAACATACATTAGTATATGTATGTTAACCCCATAGTCCTAATTTACCCATCCTCCCACCTTTCATTTTGGCTAACAATTAGTTTATTTCATAAGTCTGTGAGTGTCTTTTTCTGTGGAAATATGTTCATTGGTAGCAATCTTAGGATAACATGTATAAATGATATCATAGGATATTTGTCATACCCTTTTGACTTACTTAACCTTATATGATTATTTCTAGGCTCAACTCTAGTCCTTAAAACGGCATTGTTCATTTTTTCTCCGAGGCTACTATTGCATTCTGTCCATATACCGCTTCTTCTCTGTCCATTCATCTGTTTATGGACATTTTTTTTGCTTCCATGTCTTTGCTATTTCCATATTGCTGCAGTGCACATTTGACTGCCTGTGTCTTTCCGATTCTGGTAGTCTTAGGTTATAAGCCGAAGAGGTGCCCTGCCGCATCATATGGTAGCTCAATTTTTACCTTTTCAAGCAGCTCCATTCAGTTTGCGTTAGTGCTGTTACCACTTTACATCCCAGCAGCAGATAGAAGGTATACATTTCTCTAAAATCCTTTCAGCATTTATACTTTGTAGACTTTTTGCTGATGGCCATTTGACTGGTGTGAGCTGAAACCTTTTTGGAGGTTGGATACGCATGTGGCGAATAATTCCTTATACTGATCTTTAGGCATATCCTTTTTCTTCTTTTCCTTTTTTTGTTAAAGTGTGAGTACAACTTCCCTCTTCATATTCACTTTTTGAAAAATTTCTCATGTGTTGAATTTTCTTGCGTATTCCCTACCCCAGGGCATTTTTTGAGGGCAGGTGTCATTTAGACCCCTGCAGTCGTTTTGACTATTAAGCAACCATTAGCACTGGGTTTAAAGCTGCTGTTGTGGGAAACAGCCACAAGGCGGCAGCATTATTACGTTCTCAACTCTTGTTACTATGGCAACAGAGTCTTCCTGGAGGTAGTGTTCCGAGGTTGTAAATTAGAGTGGAATGTGCTGGGACAAGCCTCCAGAAGTTTATGTCTCCTTACTTAGGTTTGTTTTTTAAATTTAATTTCTATTTCTTATCAGAGTAAATTTGATTTTAGTGTTTTGATTGCCTGGCTGTACAGAATCTGCTCAATGATTCATACATATGTCTGTTCATCCTCGGGTCCTGTTACCATGTATGTGATTACAAAATGTATATTTTAAAGGTATTGGTGATTATATAATTCATACAGTTTATCTGTTATATGTTTTTATACACTTAACATACATTAGTATATGTATGTTAACCCCATAGTCCTAGTTAACCCATCCTCCCACCTTTCATTTTGGCTAACCATTAGTTTATTTCATAAGTCTGTGAGTGTCTTTTTCTGTGGAAATATGTTCATTGGTAGCTATCTTAGGATAACATGTATAAATGTTATCATAGGATATTTGTCGTACCCTTTTGAGTTACTTAAGCTTATATGATTATTTCTAGGCTCAACTGTAGTCCTGAAAACGGCATTGTTCATTTTTTTCCCGAGGCTACTATTCTGTTTGGTACGTATACCACTTCTTCTTTGTCCATTCATCTGTTTATGAACCTTTTTTCTGCTTCCATGTCTTGGCTATTTCAATATTGCTGCAGTGCTCATTTGCCTGCCTGTGTCTTTCCGATTCAGGTGGTCTTAGGTTATAGGCCCAAAAGGTGACCTGCCGCATCATATGGTAGCTCAATTTTTATCTTTTCAAGCAGCTCCATTCAGTTTGTGTTAATGCTGTTACCACTTTACATCCCACCAGCAGCTAGAAGGTACACAGTTCTCTAAAACCCCTTCAGCATTTATAGTTTGTAGACATTTTGCTGATGGAAACGACTGTTGTGAGCTGAAACCTTTTTGAATTTGAATTTGCATGTGTCTAATAATTCATTCTACTGAGCTTTAGGCATGTCCTTTTTTTTCTTTTCCTTTTTTTTTAAAGAGTGAGTACAACTTCCCTCCTCTTATTGACTTCTTGAAAAATTTCTCATGTGTTGAATATTTTTGCCTATTCCCTACCCCAGGGCATTTTTCAGGGCAGGTGTCATTTAGAGCCCTGCAGTCCATGTGACTATTAAGCAACCATTAGCACTGGGTTTAAAGCTGCTGTTGTGGGAAAGAGCCACAAGGTGGCAGCATTATTACGTTCTCATCTCTTGTTACTAGGGCAACAGAATCTTCCTGGAGGTAGTGTTCCAAGGTTGTAAATTAGAGTGGAATATGCTGGGACAAGCCCCCAGAAGTTTATGTCTCCTTACTTAGGTTTGTTTTTTAAATTTAATTTCTATTTCTTATCTGAGTAAATTTGATTAGAGTGTTTGATTTTCTGGCTGTACAGAAACTGCTCAATGATTCCTACATATGTCTGTTAATCTTCGGATTCTGTTACCATGTATGTGATTACAGAATGTATATTTTAAAGGTATTGGTGATTATATAATTCATACAGTTTATCTGTTATATGTTTTTATACACTTAACATACATTAGTATATGTATGTTAACCCCATAGTCCTAATTTACCCATCCTCCCACCTTTCATTTTGTCTAACCATTAGTTTATTTCATAAGTCTGTGAGTGTCTTTTTCTGTGGAAATATGTTCATTGGTAGCTATCTTAGGATAACATGTATAAATGTTATCATAGGATATTTGTCGTACCCTTTTGAGTTACTTAACCTTATATGATTATTTCTAGGCTCAACTGTAGTCCTGAAAACGGCATTGTTCATTTTTTTCCCGAGGCTACTATTCTATTTGGTACGTATACCACTTCCTCTTTGTCCATTCATCTGTTTATGAACCTTTTTTCTGCTTCCATGTCTTGGCTATTTCAATATTGCTGCAGTGCTCATTTGCCTGCCTGTGTCTTTCCGATTCAGGTGGTCTTAGGTTATAGGCCCAAAAGGTGACCTGCCGCATCATATGGTAGCTCAATTTTTACCTTTTCAACAGCTCAATTCAGTTTGCGTTAGTGCTGTTACCACTTTACATCCAACCAGGATCTAGAAGGTACACAGTTCTCTAAAACTCCTTCAGCATTTATAGTTTGTAGACATTTTGCTGATGGAAATGACTGGTGTGAGCTGAAACCTTTTTGAATTTGCATTTGCATGTGTCTAATAATTCCTTATACTGAGGTTTAGGAATGTCCTTTTTTCTCTTTTCCTTTTTTTTTAAAGAGTGAGTACAACTTCCCTCCTCTTATTGACTTCTTGAAAAATTTCTAATGTGTTGAATTTTCTTGCCTATTCCCTACCCCAGGGCATTTTTAAGGGCAGGTGTCATTTAGAGCCCTGCAGTCCTTGTGACTATTAAGCAAACATTAGCACTGGGTTTAAAGCTGCTGTTGTGGGAAAGAGCCACAAGGCAGCAGCATTATTACGTTCTCATCTCTTGTTACTAGGGCAACAGAATCTTCCTGGAGGTAGTGTTCTGAGGTTGTAAATTAGAGTGGAATGTGCTGGGACAAGCCCCCAGAAGTTTATGTCTCCTTACTTATGTTTGTTTTTTTAAATTTAATTTCTATTTCTTATCGGAGTAAATTTGATTAGAGTGTTTTGATTGCCTGGCTGTACAGGATCTGCTCAGTGATTCATACATATTTCTGTTCATCTTCGGGTCCTCTTACCATGTATGTGATTACAAAATGTATATTTTAAAGGTATTGGTGATTATATAATTCATACAGTTTATCTGTTACATGTTTTTATACACTTAACATACATTAGTATATGTATGTTAACCCCATAGTCCTAATTTACCCATCCTCCCACCTTTCATTTTGGCTAACCATTAGTTTATTTCATAAGTCTGTGAGTGTCTTTTCTGTGGAAATATGTTCATTGGTAGCAATCGTAGGATAACATGTATAAATGTTATCATAGGATATTTGTCGTACCCTTTTGAGTTACTTAACCTTATATGATTATTTCTAGGCTCAACTGTAGTCCGGAAAACGGTATTGTTCATTTTTTTCCCAAGGCTACTATGCTATTTGGTACGTATACCACTTCTTTTTTGTCCATTCATCTGTTTATGAACCCTTTTTCTGCTTCCATGTCTTGGCTATTTCAATATTGCTGCAGTGCACCTTTGCCTGCCTGTGTCTTTCCGATTTAGGTGGTCTTAGGTTATAGGCCCAAAAGGTGACCTGCCGCATCATATGGTAGCTCAATTTTTACCTTTTCAAGAAACTCCATTCAGTTTGCGTTAGTGCTGTTACCACTTTACATCCCACCAGCAGCTAGAAGGTACACAGTTCTCTAAAACCCCTTCAGCATTTATAGTTTGTAGTCATTTTGCTGATGGAAACGACTGGTGTGAGCTGAAACCTTTTTGAATTTGAATTTGCATGTGTCTAATAATTCATTCTACTGAGCTTTAGGCATGTCCTTTTTTTTCTTTTCCTTTTTTTTTAAAGAGTGAGTACAACTTCCCTCCTCTTATTGACTTCTTGAAAAATTTCTCATGTGTTGAATATTCTTGCCTATTCCCTACCCCTGGGCATTTTTCAGGGCAGGTGTCATTTAGAGCCCTGCAGTCCATGTGACTATTAAGCAACCATTAGCACTGGGTTTAAAGCTGCTGTTGTGGGAAAGAGCCACAAGGCGGCAGCATTATTACGTTCTCATCTCTTGTTACTAGGGCAACAGAATCTTCCTGGTGGTATGGGTTCCGAGGTTGTAAATTAGAGTGGAATGTGCTGGGACAAGCCCCCAGAAGTTTATGTCTCCTTACTTAGGTTTGTTTTTTAAATTAAATTTCTATTTCTTATCGGAGTAAATTTGATTAGAGTGTTTTGATTGTCTGGCTGTACAGAAACTGCTCAATGATTCCTACATATGTCTGTTCATCTTCGGATTCTGTTACCATGTATGTTATTACAGAATGTATATTTTAAAGGTATTGGTGATTATATAATTCATACAGTTTATCTGTTATATGTTTTTATACACTTAACATACATTAGTATATGTATGTTAACCCCATAGTCCTAATTTACCCATCCTCCCACCTTTCATTTTGGCTAACAATTAGTTTATTTCATAAGTCTGTGAGTGTCTTTCTCTGTGGAAATATGTTCATTGGTAGCAATCTTAGGATAACATGTATAAATGATATCATAGGATATTTGTCATACCCTTTTGACTTACTTAACCTTATATGATTATTTCTAGGCTCAACTCTAGTCCTTAAAACGGCATTGTTCATTTTTTCCCCGAGGCTACTATTGCATTCTGTCCAAATACCACTTCTTCTCTGTCCATTCATCTGTTTATAGACATTTTTTTTGCTTCCATGTCTTTGCTATTTCCATATTGCTGCAGTGCACATTTGACTGCCTGTGTCTTTCCGATTCTGGTAGTCTTAGGTTATAAGCCAAAGAGGTGCCCTGCCGCATCATATGGTAGCTCAATTTTTACCTTTTCAAGCAGCTCCATTCAGTTTGCGTTAGTGCTGTTACCACTTTACATCCCAGCAGCAGATAGAAGGTATACGTTTCTCTAGAACCCCTTCAGCATTTATAGTTTGTAGACTTTTTGCTGATGGCCATTTGACTGGTGTGAGCTGAAACCTTTTTGGAGGTTGGATACGCATGTGGCGAATAATTCCTTATACTGATCTTTAGGCATATCCTTTTTCTTCTTTTCCTTTTTTTGTTAAAGTGTGAGTACAACTTCCCTCTTCATATTCACTTTTTGAAAAATTTCTCATGTGTTGAATTTTCTTGCGTATTCCCTACCCCAGGGCATTTTTTGAGGGCAGGTGTCATTTAGACCCCTGCAGTCGTTTTGACTATTAAGCAACCATTAGCACTGGGTTTAAAGCTGCTGTTGTGGGAAACAGCCACAAGGCGGCAGCATTATTACGTTCTCAACTCTTGTTACTATGGCAACAGAGTCTTCCTGGAGGTAGTGTTCCGAGGTTGTAAATTAGAGTGGAATGTGCTGGGACAAGCCTCCAGAAGTTTATGTCTCCTTACTTATGTTTGTTTTTTAAATTTAATTTCTATTTCTTATCGGAGTAAATTTGATTTTAGTGTTTTGATTGCCTGGCTGTACAGAATCTGCTCAATGATTCATACATATGTCTGTTCATCCTCGGGTCCTGTTACCATGTATGTGATTACAAAATGTATATTTTAAAGGTATTGGTGATTATATAATTCATACAGTTTATCTGTTATATGTTTTTATACACTTAACATACATTAGTATATGTATGTTAACCCCATAGTCCTAGTTAACCCATCCTCCCACCTTTCATTTTGGCTAACCATTAGTTTATTTCATAAGTCTGTGAGTGTCTTTTTCTGTGGAAATATGTTCATTGGTAGCTATCTTAGGATAACATGTATAAATGTTATCATAGGATATTTGTCGTACCCTTTTGAGTTACTTAACCTTATATGATTATTTCTAGGCTCAACTGTAGTCCTGAAAACGGCATTGTTCATTTTTTTCCCGAGGCTACTATTCTGTTTGGTACGTATACCACTTCTTCTTTGTCCATTCATCTGTTTATGAACCTTTTTTCTGCTTCCATGTCTTGGCTATTTCAATATTGCTGCAGTGCTCATTTGCCTGCCTGTGTCTTTCCGATTCAGGTGGTCTTAGGTTATAGGCCCAAAAGGTGACCTGCCGCATCATATGGTAGCTCAATTTTTACCTTTTCAAGCAGCTCCATTCAGTTTGCGTTAGTGCTGTTACCACTTTACATCCCACCAGCAGCTAGAAGGTACACAGTTCTCTAAAACCCCTTCAGCATTTATAGTTTATAGACATTTTGCTGATGGAAATGACTGGTGTGAGCTGAAACCTTGTTGAATTTGAATTTGCATGTGTCTAATAATTCCTTATACTGAGCTTTAGGCATGTCCTTTTTTTTCTTTTCCTTTTTTTTTAAAGAGTGAGTACAACTTCCCTACTCTTATTGACTTCTTGAAAAATTTCTCATGTGTTGAATTTTCTTACCTATTCCCTACCCCAGGGCATTTTTCAGGGCAGGTGTCATTTAGAGCCCTGCAGTCCTTGTGACTATTAAGCAACCATTAGCACTGGGTTTAATGCTGCTGTTGTGGGAAACAGCCACAAGGCAGCAGCATTATTACGTTCTCATCTCTTGTTACTAGGGCAACAGAATCTTCCTGGAGGTAGTGTTCCGTGGTTGTAAATTAGAGTGGAATGTGCTGGGACGAGCCCCCAGAAGTTTATGTCTCCTTACTTATGTTTGTTTTTTAAATTTAATTCAATTTCTTTTTGGAGTAAATTTGATTAGAGTCTTTTGATTGTCTGGCTGTACAGAATCTGCTCAATGATTCCTACATATGTCTGTTCATCTTCGGATTCTGTTACCATGTATGTGAATACAGAATGTATATTTTAAAGGTATTGGTGATTATATAATTCATATAGTTTATCTGTTATATGTTTATATGCATGTAACATACATTAGTATATTTATGTTAATCCCATAGTCCTAATTTACCCATCCTCCCCCCTTTCATTTTGGCTAACCATTAGTTTATTTCATAAGTCTGTGAGTGTCTTTTTCTGTGGAAATATGTTCATTGGTAGCAATCTTAGGATAACATGTACAAATGATATCATAGGATATTTGTCATACCCTTTTGACTTACTTAACCTTATATTATTATTTCTAGGCTCTACTGTAGTCCTGAAAACGGCATTGTTCATTTTTTCCCCGAGGCTACTATTCCATTCTGTCCATATACCACTTCTTCTCTGTCCATTCATCTGTTTATGGACCTTTTTTTGCTTCCATGTCTTGGCTATTTCAGTATTGCTGCAGTGCACATTTGACTGCCTGTGTCTTTCCGATTCTGGTGGTCTTAGGTTATAAGCCCGAGAGGTGCCCTGCCGCATCATATGGTAGCTCAATTTCTACCTTTTCAAGCGGCTCCATTCAGTTTGCGTTAGTGCTGTTACCACTTTACATCCCAGCAGCACATAGAAGGTACACATTTCTCTAAAACCCCTTCAGCATTTATAGTTTGTAGACTTTTTGCTGATGGCCATTTGACCGTTCTGAGCTGAAACCTTTATGGAGGTTGGATACGCATGTGGCGAATAATTCCTTATACTGATCTTTAGGCATATCCTTTTTCTTCTTTTCCTTTTTTTGTTAAAGTGTGAGTACAACTGCCCTCTTCATATTCACTTTTTGAAAAATTTCTCATGTGTTGAATTTTGTTGCCTATTCCCTACCCAAGGGCACTTTTTGAGGGCAGGTGTCATTTAGACCCCTGCAGTCGTTGTGACTATTAAGCAACCATTAGCACTGGGTTTAAAGCTGCTGTTGTGGGAAACAGCCACAAGGCGGCAGCATTATTACGTTCTCAACTCTTGTTACTAGGGCAACAGAATCTTCCTGGAGGTAGTGTTCTGAGGTTGTAAATTAGAGTGGAATGTGCTGGGACAAGCCCCCAGAAGTTTATGTCTCCTTACTTATGTTTGTTTTTAAAATTTCATTTCTATTTCTTATCAGCGTAAATTTGATTAGAGTGTTTTGATTGCCTGGCTGTACAGGATCTGCTCAATGATTCATACATATGTCTGTTCATCTTCGGGTCCTGTTACCATGTATGTGATTACAAAATGTATATTTTAAAGGTATTGGTGATTATATAATTCATACAGTTTATCTGTTATATGTTTTTATACACTTAACATACATTAGTATATGTATGTTAACCCCATAGTCCTAATTTACCCATCCTCCCACCTTTCATTTTGCTAACCATTAGTTTATTTCATAAGTCTGTGAGTGTCTTTTTCTGTGGAAATATGTTCATTGGTAGCAATCTTAGGATAACATGTATAAATGTTATCATAGGATATTTGTCGTACCCTTTTGAGTTAGTTAACCTTATATGATTATTTCTAGGCTCAACTGTAGTCCTGAAAACGGCGTTGTTCATTTTTTTCCCCAGGCTACTATTCTATTTGGTACGTATACTACTTCTTCTTTGTCCATTCATCTGTTTATGAACCTTTTTTCTGCTTCCATGTCTTGGTTATTTCAATATTGCTGCAGTGCTCATTTGCCTGCCTGTGTCTTTCCGATTCAGGTGGTCTTAGGTTATAGGCCCAAAGGGTGACCTGCTGCATCATATGGTAGCTCAATTTTTACCTTGTCAAGAAGCTCCATTCAGTTTGCGTTAGTGCTGTTACCACTTTACATCCCACCAGCAGCTAGAAGGTACACAGTTCTCTAAAACCCCTTCAGCATTTATAGTTTATAGACATTTTGCTGATGGAAATGACTGGTGTGAGCTGAAACCTTTTTGAATTTGAATTTGCATGTGTCTAATAATTCCTTATACTGAGCTTTAGGCATGTCCTTTTTTTTCTTTTCGTTTTTTTTAAAGAGTGAGTACAACTTCCCTCCTCTTATTGACTTCTTGAAAAATTTCTCATGTGTTGAATTTTCTTGCCTATTCCCTACCCCAGGGCATTTTTCAGGGCAAGTGTCATTTGGAGCCCTGCAGTCCTTGTGACTATTAAGCAACTATTAGTACTGGGTTTAAAGCTGCTGTTGTGGGAAACAGCCACAAGGCCGCAGCATTATTACGTTCTCAACTCTTGTTACTACGGCAACAGAATCTTCCTGGAGGTAGTGTTCCGAGGTTGTAAATTAGAGTGGAATGTGCTGGGACAAGCCCCCAGAAGTTTATGTCTCCTTACTTAGGTTTGTTTTTTAAATTTAATTTCTATTTCTTATCAGAGTAAATTTGATTAGAGTGTTTTGATTGCCTGGCTGTACAGAATCTGCTCAATGATTCATACATATGTCTGTTCATCTTCGGGTCCTGTTACCATGTATGTGATTACAAAATGTATATTTTAAAGGTATTGGTGATTATATAATTCATACAGTTTATCTGTTATATGTTTTTATACACTTAACATACATTAGTATATGTATGTTAACCCCATAGTCCTAATTTACCCATCCTCCCACCTTTCATTTTGGCTAACCATTAGTTTATTTGATAAGTCTGTGAGTGTCTTTTTCTGTGGAAATATGTTCATTGGTAGCAATCTTAGGATAACATGTATAAATGTTTTCATAGGATATTTGTCGTACCCTTTTGAGTTACTTAACGTTATATGATTATTTCTAGGCTCAACTGTAGTCCTGAAAACGGCATTGTTCATTTTTTTCCCGAGGCTACTATTCTATTTGGTACGTATACCACTTCTTCTTTGTCCATTCATCTGTTTATGAACCTTTTTTCTGCTTCCATGTCTTGGCTATTTCAATATTGCTGCAGTGCTCAGTTGCCTGCCTGTGTCTTTCCGATTCAGGTGGTCTTAGGTTATAGGCCCAAAAGGTGACCTGCCGCATCATATGGTAGCTCAATTTTTATCTTTTCAAGCAGCTCCATTCAGTTTGTGTTAGTGCTGTTACCACTTTACATCCCACCAGCAGCTAGAAGGTACACAGTTCTCTAAAACCCCTTCAGCATTTATAGTTTGTACACATTTTGCTGATGGAAACGACTGGTGTGAGCTGAAACCTTTTTGAATTTGAATTTGCATGTGTCTAATAATTCATTCTACTGAGCTTTAGGCATGTCCTTTTTTTTCTTTTCCTTTTTTTTTAAAGAGTGAGTACAACTTCCCTCCTCTTATTGACTTCTTGAAAAATTTCTCATGTGTTGAATATTTTTGCCTATTCCCTACCCCAGGGCATTTTTCAGGGCAGGTGTCATTTAGAGCCCTGCAGTCCATGTGACTATTAAGCAACCATTAGCACTGGGTTTAAAGCTGCTGTTGTGGGAAAGAGCCACAAGGCGGCAGCATTATTACGTTCTCATCTCTTGTTACTAGGGCAACAGAATCTTCCTGGAGGTAGTGTTCCGAGGTTGTAAATTAGAGTGGAATGTGCTGGGACAAGCCCCCAGAAGTTTATGTCTCCTTACTTAGGTTTGTTTTTTAAATTTAATTTCTATTTCTTATCTGAGTAAATTTGATTAGAGTGTTTTGATTGTCTGGCTGTACAGAAACTGCTCAATGATTCCTACATATGTCTGTTCATCTTTGGATTCTGTTACCATGTATGTTATTACAGAATGTATATTTTAAAGGTATTGGTGATTATATAATTCATACAGTTTATCTGTTATATGTTTTTATACACTTAACATACATTAGTATATGTATGTTAACCCCATAGTCCTAATTTACCCATCCTCCCACCTTTCATTTTGGCTAACAATTAGTTTATTTCATAAGTCTGTGAGTGTCTTTTTCTGTGGAAATATGTTCATTGGTAGCAATCTTAGGATAACATGTATAAATGATATCATAGGATATTTGTCATACCCTTTTGACTTACTTAACCTTATATGATTATTTCTAGGCTCAACTCTAGTCCTTAAAACGGCATTGTTCATTTTTTCTCCGAGGCTACTATTGCATTCTGTCCATATACCGCTTCTTCTCTGTCCATTCATCTGTTTATGGACATTTTTTTTGCTTCCATGTCTTTGCTATTTCCATATTGCTGCAGTGCACATTTGACTGCCTGTGTCTTTCCGATTCTGGTAGTCTTAGGTTATAAGCCGAAGAGGTGCCCTGCCGCATCATATGGTAGCTCAATTTTTACCTTTTCAAGCAGCTCCATTCAGTTTGCGTTAGTGCTGTTACCACTTTACATCCCAGCAGCAGATAGAAGGTATACATTTCTCTAAAATCCTTTCAGCATTTATACTTTGTAGACTTTTTGCTGATGGCCATTTGACTGGTGTGAGCTGAAACCTTTTTGGAGGTTGGATACGCATGTGGCGAATAATTCCTTATACTGATCTTTAGGCATATCCTTTTTCTTCTTTTCCTTTTTTTGTTAAAGTGTGAGTACAACTTCCCTCTTCATATTCACTTTTTGAAAAATTTCTCATGTGTTGAATTTTCTTGCGTATTCCCTACCCCAGGGCATTTTTTGAGGGCAGGTGTCATTTAGACCCCTGCAGTCGTTTTGACTATTAAGCAACCATTAGCACTGGGTTTAAAGCTGCTGTTGTGGGAAACAGCCACAAGGCGGCAGCATTATTACGTTCTCAACTCTTGTTACTATGGCAACAGAGTCTTCCTGGAGGTAGTGTTCCGAGGTTGTAAATTAGAGTGGAATGTGCTGGGACAAGCCTCCAGAAGTTTATGTCTCCTTACTTAGGTTTGTTTTTTAAATTTAATTTCTATTTCTTATCAGAGTAAATTTGATTTTAGTGTTTTGATTGCCTGGCTGTACAGAATCTGCTCAATGATTCATACATATGTCTGTTCATCCTCGGGTCCTGTTACCATGTATGTGATTACAAAATGTATATTTTAAAGGTATTGGTGATTATATAATTCATACAGTTTATCTGTTATATGTTTTTATACACTTAACATACATTAGTATATGTATGTTAACCCCATAGTCCTAGTTAACCCATCCTCCCACCTTTCATTTTGGCTAACCATTAGTTTATTTCATAAGTCTGTGAGTGTCTTTTTCTGTGGAAATATGTTCATTGGTAGCTATCTTAGGATAACATGTATAAATGTTATCATAGGATATTTGTCGTACCCTTTTGAGTTACTTAAGCTTATATGATTATTTCTAGGCTCAACTGTAGTCCTGAAAACGGCATTGTTCATTTTTTTCCCGAGGCTACTATTCTGTTTGGTACGTATACCACTTCTTCTTTGTCCATTCATCTGTTTATGAACCTTTTTTCTGCTTCCATGTCTTGGCTATTTCAATATTGCTGCAGTGCTCATTTGCCTGCCTGTGTCTTTCCGATTCAGGTGGTCTTAGGTTATAGGCCCAAAAGGTGACCTGCCGCATCATATGGTAGCTCAATTTTTATCTTTTCAAGCAGCTCCATTCAGTTTGTGTTAATGCTGTTACCACTTTACATCCCACCAGCAGCTAGAAGGTACACAGTTCTCTAAAACCCCTTCAGCATTTATAGTTTGTAGACATTTTGCTGATGGAAACGACTGTTGTGAGCTGAAACCTTTTTGAATTTGAATTTGCATGTGTCTAATAATTCATTCTACTGAGCTTTAGGCATGTCCTTTTTTTTCTTTTCCTTTTTTTTTAAAGAGTGAGTACAACTTCCCTCCTCTTATTGACTTCTTGAAAAATTTCTCATGTGTTGAATATTTTTGCCTATTCCCTACCCCAGGGCATTTTTCAGGGCAGGTGTCATTTAGAGCCCTGCAGTCCATGTGACTATTAAGCAACCATTAGCACTGGGTTTAAAGCTGCTGTTGTGGGAAAGAGCCACAAGGTGGCAGCATTATTACGTTCTCATCTCTTGTTACTAGGGCAACAGAATCTTCCTGGAGGTAGTGTTCCAAGGTTGTAAATTAGAGTGGAATATGCTGGGACAAGCCCCCAGAAGTTTATGTCTCCTTACTTAGGTTTGTTTTTTAAATTTAATTTCTATTTCTTATCTGAGTAAATTTGATTAGAGTGTTTGATTTTCTGGCTGTACAGAAACTGCTCAATGATTCCTACATATGTCTGTTAATCTTCGGATTCTGTTACCATGTATGTGATTACAGAATGTATATTTTAAAGGTATTGGTGATTATATAATTCATACAGTTTATCTGTTATATGTTTTTATACACTTAACATACATTAGTATATGTATGTTAACCCCATAGTCCTAATTTACCCATCCTCCCACCTTTCATTTTGTCTAACCATTAGTTTATTTCATAAGTCTGTGAGTGTCTTTTTCTGTGGAAATATGTTCATTGGTAGCTATCTTAGGATAACATGTATAAATGTTATCATAGGATATTTGTCGTACCCTTTTGAGTTACTTAACCTTATATGATTATTTCTAGGCTCAACTGTAGTCCTGAAAACGGCATTGTTCATTTTTTTCCCGAGGCTACTATTCTATTTGGTACGTATACCACTTCCTCTTTGTCCATTCATCTGTTTATGAACCTTTTTTCTGCTTCCATGTCTTGGCTATTTCAATATTGCTGCAGTGCTCATTTGCCTGCCTGTGTCTTTCCGATTCAGGTGGTCTTAGGTTATAGGCCCAAAAGGTGACCTGCCGCATCATATGGTAGCTCAATTTTTACCTTTTCAACAGCTCAATTCAGTTTGCGTTAGTGCTGTTACCACTTTACATCCAACCAGGATCTAGAAGGTACACAGTTCTCTAAAACTCCTTCAGCATTTATAGTTTGTAGACATTTTGCTGATGGAAATGACTGGTGTGAGCTGAAACCTTTTTGAATTTGCATTTGCATGTGTCTAATAATTCCTTATACTGAGGTTTAGGAATGTCCTTTTTTCTCTTTTCCTTTTTTTTTAAAGAGTGAGTACAACTTCCCTCCTCTTATTGACTTCTTGAAAAATTTCTAATGTGTTGAATTTTCTTGCCTATTCCCTACCCCAGGGCATTTTTAAGGGCAGGTGTCATTTAGAGCCCTGCAGTCCTTGTGACTATTAAGCAAACATTAGCACTGGGTTTAAAGCTGCTGTTGTGGGAAAGAGCCACAAGGCAGCAGCATTATTACGTTCTCATCTCTTGTTACTAGGGCAACAGAATCTTCCTGGAGGTAGTGTTCTGAGGTTGTAAATTAGAGTGGAATGTGCTGGGACAAGCCCCCAGAAGTTTATGTCTCCTTACTTATGTTTGTTTTTTTAAATTTAATTTCTATTTCTTATCGGAGTAAATTTGATTAGAGTGTTTTGATTGCCTGGCTGTACAGGATCTGCTCAGTGATTCATACATATTTCTGTTCATCTTCGGGTCCTCTTACCATGTATGTGATTACAAAATGTATATTTTAAAGGTATTGGTGATTATATAATTCATACAGTTTATCTGTTACATGTTTTTATACACTTAACATACATTAGTATATGTATGTTAACCCCATAGTCCTAATTTACCCATCCTCCCACCTTTCATTTTGGCTAACCATTAGTTTATTTCATAAGTCTGTGAGTGTCTTTTCTGTGGAAATATGTTCATTGGTAGCAATCGTAGGATAACATGTATAAATGTTATCATAGGATATTTGTCGTACCCTTTTGAGTTACTTAACCTTATATGATTATTTCTAGGCTCAACTGTAGTCCGGAAAACGGTATTGTTCATTTTTTTCCCAAGGCTACTATGCTATTTGGTACGTATACCACTTCTTTTTTGTCCATTCATCTGTTTATGAACCCTTTTTCTGCTTCCATGTCTTGGCTATTTCAATATTGCTGCAGTGCACCTTTGCCTGCCTGTGTCTTTCCGATTTAGGTGGTCTTAGGTTATAGGCCCAAAAGGTGACCTGCCGCATCATATGGTAGCTCAATTTTTACCTTTTCAAGAAACTCCATTCAGTTTGCGTTAGTGCTGTTACCACTTTACATCCCACCAGCAGCTAGAAGGTACACAGTTCTCTAAAACCCCTTCAGCATTTATAGTTTGTAGTCATTTTGCTGATGGAAACGACTGGTGTGAGCTGAAACCTTTTTGAATTTGAATTTGCATGTGTCTAATAATTCATTCTACTGAGCTTTAGGCATGTCCTTTTTTTTCTTTTCCTTTTTTTTTAAAGAGTGAGTACAACTTCCCTCCTCTTATTGACTTCTTGAAAAATTTCTCATGTGTTGAATATTCTTGCCTATTCCCTACCCCTGGGCATTTTTCAGGGCAGGTGTCATTTAGAGCCCTGCAGTCCATGTGACTATTAAGCAACCATTAGCACTGGGTTTAAAGCTGCTGTTGTGGGAAAGAGCCACAAGGCGGCAGCATTATTACGTTCTCATCTCTTGTTACTAGGGCAACAGAATCTTCCTGGTGGTAGTGTTCCGAGGTTGTAAATTAGAGTGGAATGTGCTGGGACAAGCCCCCAGAAGTTTATGTCTCCTTACTTAGGTTTGTTTTTTAAATTAAATTTCTATTTCTTATCGGAGTAAATTTGATTAGAGTGTTTTGATTGTCTGGCTGTACAGAAACTGCTCAATGATTCCTACATATGTCTGTTCATCTTCGGATTCTGTTACCATGTATGTTATTACAGAATGTATATTTTAAAGGTATTGGTGATTATATAATTCATACAGTTTATCTGTTATATGTTTTTATACACTTAACATACATTAGTATATGTATGTTAACCCCATAGTCCTAATTTACCCATCCTCCCACCTTTCATTTTGGCTAACAATTAGTTTATTTCATAAGTCTGTGAGTGTCTTTCTCTGTGGAAATATGTTCATTGGTAGCAATCTTAGGATAACATGTATAAATGATATCATAGGATATTTGTCATACCCTTTTGACTTACTTAACCTTATATGATTATTTCTAGGCTCAACTCTAGTCCTTAAAACGGCATTGTTCATTTTTTCCCCGAGGCTACTATTGCATTCTGTCCAAATACCACTTCTTCTCTGTCCATTCATCTGTTTATAGACATTTTTTTTGCTTCCATGTCTTTGCTATTTCCATATTGCTGCAGTGCACATTTGACTGCCTGTGTCTTTCCGATTCTGGTAGTCTTAGGTTATAAGCCAAAGAGGTGCCCTGCCGCATCATATGGTAGCTCAATTTTTACCTTTTCAAGCAGCTCCATTCAGTTTGCGTTAGTGCTGTTACCACTTTACATCCCAGCAGCAGATAGAAGGTATACGTTTCTCTAGAACCCCTTCAGCATTTATAGTTTGTAGACTTTTTGCTGATGGCCATTTGACTGGTGTGAGCTGAAACCTTTTTGGAGGTTGGATACGCATGTGGCGAATAATTCCTTATACTGATCTTTAGGCATATCCTTTTTCTTCTTTTCCTTTTTTTGTTAAAGTGTGAGTACAACTTCCCTCTTCATATTCACTTTTTGAAAAATTTCTCATGTGTTGAATTTTCTTGCGTATTCCCTACCCCAGGGCATTTTTTGAGGGCAGGTGTCATTTAGACCCCTGCAGTCGTTTTGACTATTAAGCAACCATTAGCACTGGGTTTAAAGCTGCTGTTGTGGGAAACAGCCACAAGGCGGCAGCATTATTACGTTCTCAACTCTTGTTACTATGGCAACAGAGTCTTCCTGGAGGTAGTGTTCCGAGGTTGTAAATTAGAGTGGAATGTGCTGGGACAAGCCTCCAGAAGTTTATGTCTCCTTACTTATGTTTGTTTTTTAAATTTAATTTCTATTTCTTATCGGAGTAAATTTGATTTTAGTGTTTTGATTGCCTGGCTGTACAGAATCTGCTCAATGATTCATACATATGTCTGTTCATCCTCGGGTCCTGTTACCATGTATGTGATTACAAAATGTATATTTTAAAGGTATTGGTGATTATATAATTCATACAGTTTATCTGTTATATGTTTTTATACACTTAACATACATTAGTATATGTATGTTAACCCCATAGTCCTAGTTAACCCATCCTCCCACTTTTCATTTTGGCTAACCATTAGTTTATTTCATAAGTCTGTGAGTGTCTTTTTCTGTGGAAATATGTTCATTGGTAGCTATCTTAGGATAACATGTATAAATGTTATCATAGGATATTTGTCGTACCCTTTTGAGTTACTTAACCTTATATGATTATTTCTAGGCTCAACTGTAGTCCTGAAAACGGCATTGTTCATTTTTTTCCCGAGGCTACTATTCTGTTTGGTACGTATACCACTTCTTCTTTGTCCATTCATCTGTTTATGAACCTTTTTTCTGCTTCCATGTCTTGGCTATTTCAATATTGCTGCAGTGCTCATTTGCCTGCCTGTGTCTTTCCGATTCAGGTGGTCTTAGGTTATAGGCCCAAAAGGTGACCTGCCGCATCATATGGTAGCTCAATTTTTACCTTTTCAAGCAGCTCCATTCAGTTTGCGTTAGTGCTGTTACCACTTTACATCCCACCAGCAGCTAGAAGGTACACAGTTCTCTAAAACCCCTTCAGCATTTATAGTTTATAGACATTTTGCTGATGGAAATGACTGGTGTGAGCTGAAACCTTGTTGAATTTGAATTTGCATGTGTCTAATAATTCCTTATACTGAGCTTTAGGCATGTCCTTTTTTTTCTTTTCCTTTTTTTTTAAAGAGTGAGTACAACTTCCCTACTCTTATTGACTTCTTGAAAAATTTCTCATGTGTTGAATTTTCTTACCTATTCCCTACCCCAGGGCATTTTTCAGGGTAGGTGTCATTTAGAGCCCTGCAGTCCTTGTGACTATTAAGCAACCATTAGCACTGGGTTTAATGCTGCTGTTGTGGGAAACAGCCACAAGGCAGCAGCATTATTACGTTCTCATCTCTTGTTACTAGGGCAACAGAATCTTCCTGGAGGTAGTGTTCCGTGGTTGTAAATTAGAGTGGAATGTGCTGGGACGAGCCCCCAGAAGTTTATGTCTCCTTACTTATGTTTGTTTTTTAAATTTAATTCTATTTCTTTTTGGAGTAAATTTGATTAGAGTCTTTTGATTGTCTGGCTGTACAGAATCTGCTCAATGATTCCTACATATGTCTGTTCATCTTCGGATTCTGTTACCATGTATGTGAATACAGAATGTATATTTTAAAGGTATTGGTGATTATATAATTCATATAGTTTATCTGTTATATGTTTATATGCATGTAACATACATTAGTATATTTATGTTAATCCCATAGTCCTAATTTACCCATCCTCCCCCCTTTCATTTTGGCTAACCATTAGTTTATTTCATAAGTCTGTGAGTGTCTTTTTCTGTGGAAATATGTTCATTGGTAGCAATCTTAGGATAACATGTATAAATGTTATCATAGGATATTTGTCGTACCCTTTTGAGTTAGTTAACCTTATATGATTATTTCTAGGCTCAACTGTAGTCCTAAAAACGGCGTTGTTCATTTTTTTCCCCAGGCTACTATTCTATTTGGTACGTATACTACTTCTTCTTTGTCCATTCATCTGTTTATGAACCTTTTTTCTGCTTCCATGTCTTGGTTATTTCAATATTGCTGCAGTGCTCATTTGCCTGCCTGTGTCTTTCCGATTCAGGTGGTCTTAGGTTATAGGCCCAAAGGGTGACCTGCTGCATCATATGGTAGCTCAATTTTTACCTTGTCAAGAAGCTCCATTCAGTTTGCGTTAGTGCTGTTACCACTTTACATCCCACCAGCAGCTAGAAGGTACACAGTTCTCTAAAACCCCTTCAGCATTTATAGTTTATAGACATTTTGCTGATGGAAATGACTGGTGTGAGCTGAAACCTTTTTGAATTTGAATTTGCATGTGTCTAATAATTCCTTATACTGAGCTTTAGGCATGTCCTTTTTTTTCTTTTCGTTTTTTTTAAAGAGTGAGTACAACTTCCCTCCTCTTATTGACTTCTTGAAAAATTTCTCATGTGCTGAATTTTCTTGCCTATTCCCTACCCCAGGGCATTTTTCAGGGCAGGTGTCATTTGGCGCCCTGCAGTCCTTGTGACTATTAAGCAACTATTAGTACTGGGTTTAAAGCTGCTGTTGTGGGAAACAGCCACAAGGCCGCAGCATTATTACGTTCTCAACTCTTGTTACTACGGCAACAGAATCTTCCTGGAGGTAGTGTTCCGAGGTTGTAAATTAGAGTGGAATGTGCTGGGACAAGCCCCCAGAAGTTTATGTCTCCTTACTTAGGTTTGTTTTTTAAATTTAATTTCTATTTCTTATCAGAGTAAATTTGATTAGAGTGTTTTGATTGCCTGGCTGTACAGAATCTGCTCAATGATTCATACATATGTCTGTTCATCTTCGGGTCCTGTTACCATGTATGTGATTACAAAATGTATATTTTAAAGGTATTGGTGATTATATAATTCATACAGTTTATCTGTTATATGTTTTTATACACTTAACATACATTAGTATATGTATGTTAACCCCATAGTCCTAATTTACCCATCCTCCCACCTTTCATTTTGGCTAACCATTAGTTTATTTGATAAGTCTGTGAGTGTCTTTTTCTGTGGAAATATGTTCATTGGTAGCAATCTTAGGATAACATGTATAAATGTTTTCATAGGATATTTGTCGTACCCTTTTGAGTTACTTAACGTTATATGATTATTTCTAGGCTCAACTGTAGTCCTGAAAACGGCATTGTTCATTTTTTTCCCGAGGCTACTATTCTATTTGGTACGTATACCACTTCTTCTTTGTCCATTCATCTGTTTATGAACCTTTTTTCTGCTTCCATGTCTTGGCTATTTCAATATTGCTGCAGTGCTCAGTTGCCTGCCTGTGTCTTTCCGATTCAGGTGGTCTTAGGTTATAGGCCCAAAAGGTGACCTGCCGCATCATATGGTAGCTCAATTTTTATCTTTTCAAGCAGTTCCATTCAGTTTGTGTTAGTGCTGTTACCACTTTACATCCCACCAGCAGCTAGAAGGTACACAGTTCTCTAAAACCCCTTCAGCATTTATAGTTTGTACACATTTTGCTGATGGAAACGACTGGTGTGAGCTGAAACCTTTTTGAATTTGAATTTGCATGTGTCTAATAATTCATTCTACTGAGCTTTAGGCATGTCCTTTTTTTTCTTTTCCTTTTTTTTTAAAGAGTGAGTACAACTTCCCTCCTCTTATTGACTTCTTGAAAAATTTCTCATGTGTTGAATATTTTTGCCTATTCCCTACCCCAGGGCATTTTTCAGGGCAGGTGTCATTTAGAGCCCTGCAGTCCATGTGACTATTAAGCAACCATTAGCACTGGGTTTAAAGCTGCTGTTGTGGGAAAGAGCCACAAGGCGGCAGCATTATTACGTTCTCATCTCTTGTTACTAGGGCAACAGAATCTTCCTGGAGGTAGTGTTCCGAGGTTGTAAATTAGAGTGGAATGTGCTGGGACAAGCCCCCAGAAGTTTATGTCTCCTTACTTAGGTTTGTTTTTTAAATTTAATTTCTATTTCTTATCTGAGTAAATTTGATTAGAGTGTTTTGATTGTCTGGCTGTACAGAAACTGCTCAATGATTCCTACATATGTCTGTTCATCTTTGGATTCTGTTACCATGTATGTTATTACAGAATGTATATTTTAAAGGTATTGGTGATTATATAATTCATACAGTTTATCTGTTATATGTTTTTATACACTTAACATACATTAGTATATGTATGTTAACCCCATAGTCCTAATTTACCCATCCTCCCACCTTTCATTTTGGCTAACAATTAGTTTATTTCATAAGTCTGTGAGTGTCTTTTTCTGTGGAAATATGTTCATTGGTAGCAATCTTAGGATAACATGTATAAATGATATCATAGGATATTTGTCATACCCTTTTGACTTACTTAACCTTATATGATTATTTCTAGGCTCAACTCTAGTCCTTAAAACGGCATTGTTCATTTTTTCTCCGAGGCTACTATTGCATTCTGTCCATATACCGCTTCTTCTCTGTCCATTCATCTGTTTATGGACATTTTTTTTGCTTCCATGTCTTTGCTATTTCCATATTGCTGCAGTGCACATTTGACTGCCTGTGTCTTTCCGATTCTGGTAGTCTTAGGTTATAAGCCGAAGAGGTGCCCTGCCGCATCATATGGTAGCTCAATTTTTACCTTTTCAAGCAGCTCCATTCAGTTTGCGTTAGTGCTGTTACCACTTTACATCCCAGCAGCAGATAGAAGGTATACATTTCTCTAAAATCCTTTCAGCATTTATACTTTGTAGACTTTTTGCTGATGGCCATTTGACTGGTGTGAGCTGAAACCTTTTTGGAGGTTGGATACGCATGTGGCGAATAATTCCTTATACTGATCTTTAGGCATATCCTTTTTCTTCTTTTCCTTTTTTTGTTAAAGTGTGAGTACAACTTCCCTCTTCATATTCACTTTTTGAAAAATTTCTCATGTGTTGAATTTTCTTGCGTATTCCCTACCCCAGGGCATTTTTTGAGGGCAGGTGTCATTTAGACCCCTGCAGTCGTTTTGACTATTAAGCAACCATTAGCACTGGGTTTAAAGCTGCTGTTGTGGGAAACAGCCACAAGGCGGCAGCATTATTACGTTCTCAACTCTTGTTACTATGGCAACAGAGTCTTCCTGGAGGTAGTGTTCCGAGGTTGTAAATTAGAGTGGAATGTGCTGGGACAAGCCTCCAGAAGTTTATGTCTCCTTACTTAGGTTTGTTTTCTAAATTTAATTTCTATTTCTTATCAGAGTAAATTTGATTTTAGTGTTTTGATTGCCTGGCTGTACAGAATCTGCTCAATGATTCATACATATGTCTGTTCATCCTCGGGTCCTGTTACCATGTATGTGATTACAAAATGTATATTTTAAAGGTATTGGTGATTATATAATTCATACAGTTTATCTGTTATATGTTTTTATACACTTAACATACATTAGTATATGTATGTTAACCCCATAGTCCTAGTTAACCCATCCTCCCACCTTTCATTTTGGCTAACCATTAGTTTATTTCATAAGTCTGTGAGTGTCTTTTTCTGTGGAAATATGTTCATTGGTAGCTATCTTAGGATAACATGTATAAATGTTATCATAGGATATTTGTCGTACCCTTTTGAGTTACTTAAGCTTATATGATTATTTCTAGGCTCAACTGTAGTCCTGAAAACGGCATTGTTCATTTTTTTCCCGAGGCTACTATTCTGTTTGGTACGTATACCACTTCTTCTTTGTCCATTCATCTGTTTATGAACCTTTTTTCTGCTTCCATGTCTTGGCTATTTCAATATTGCTGCAGTGCTCATTTGCCTGCCTGTGTCTTTCCGATTCAGGTGGTCTTAGGTTATAGGCCCAAAAGGTGACCTGCCGCATCATATGGTAGCTCAATTTTTATCTTTTCAAGCAGCTCCATTCAGTTTGTGTTAGTGCTGTTACCACTTTACATCCCACCAGCAGCTAGAAGGTACACAGTTCTCTAAAACCCCTTCAGCATTTATAGTTTGTAGACATTTTGCTGATGGAAACGATTGGTGTGAGCTGAAATCTTTTTCCATTTGAATTTGCATGTGTCTAATAATTCATTCTACTGAGCTTTAGGCATGTCCTTTTTTTTCTTTTCCTTTTTTTTTAAAGAGTGAGTACAACTTCCCTCCTCTTATTGATTTCTTGAAAAATTTCTCATGTGTTGAATATTCTTGCCTATTCCTTACCCCAGGGCATTTTTCAGGGCAGGTGTCATTTAGAGCCCTGCAGTCCATGTGACTATTAAGCAACCATTAGCACTGGGTTTAAAGCTGCTGTTGTGAGAAAGAGCCACAAGGCGGCAGCATTATTACGTTCTCATCTCTTGTTACTAGGGCAACAGAATCTTCCTGGAGGTAGTGTTCCGAGGTTGTAAATTAGAGTGGAATGTGCTGGGACAAGCCCCCAGAAGTTTATGTCTCCTTACTTAGGTTTGTTTTTTAAATTTAATTTCTATTTCTTATCGGAGTAAATTTGATTAGAGTGTTTTGATTGTCTGGCTGTACAGAAACTGCTCAATGATTCCTACATATGTCTGTTCATCTTCGGATTCTGTTACCATGTATGTGATTACAGAATGTATATTTTAAAGGTATTGGTGATTATATAATTCATACAGTTTATCTGTTATATGTTTTTATACACTTAACATACATTAGTATATGTATGTTAACCCCATAGTCCTAATTTACCCATCCTCCCACCTTTCATTTTGGCTAACAATTAGTTTATTTCATAAGTCTGTGAGTGTCTTTTTCTGTGGAAATATGTTCATTGGTAGCAATCTTAGGATAACATGTATAAATGATATCATAGGATAATTGTCATACCCTTTTGACTTACTTTACCTTATATGATTATTTCTAGGCTCTACCGTAGTCCTGAAAACGGCATTGTTCATTTTTTCCACGAGGCTACTATTCCATTCTGTCCATATACCACTTCTTCTCTGTCCATTCATCTGTTTATTGACATTTTTTTTGCTTCCATGTCTTTGCTATTTCAATATTGCTGCAGTGCACATTTGACTGCCTGTGTCTTTCCGATTCTGGTAGTCTTAGGTTATAAGCCCAAGAGGTGCCCTGCCGCATCATATGGTAGCTCAATTTTTACCTTTTCAAGCAGCTCCATTCAGTTTGCGTTAGTGCTGTTACCACTTTACATCCCACCAGCAGCTAGAAGGTACACAGTTCTCTAAAACCCCTTCAGCATTTATAGTTTATAGACATTTTGCTGATGGAAATGACTGGTGTGAGCTGAAACCTTGTTGAATTTGAATTTGCATGTGTCTAATAATTCCTTATACTGAGCTTTAGGCATGTCCTTTTTTTTCTTTTCCTTTTTTTTTAAAGAGTGAGTACAACTTCCCTCCTCTTATTGACTTCTTGAAAAATTTCTCATGTGTTGAATTTTCTTGCCTATTCCCTACCCCAGGGCATTTTTCAGGGCAGGTGTCATTTAGAGCCCTGCAGTCCTTGTGACTATTAAGCAAGCATTAGCACTGGGTTTAATGCTGCTGTTGTGGGAAACAGCCACAAGGCGGCAGCATTATTACGTTCTCCTCTCTTGTTACTAGGGCAACAGAATCTTCCTGGAGGTAGTGTTCCGTGGTTGTAAATTAGAGTGGAATGTGCTGGGACGAGCCCCCAGAAGTTTATGTCTCCTTACTTATGTTTGTTTTTTAAATTTAATTCTATTTCTTTTTGGAGTAAATTTGATTAGAGTTTTTTGATTGTCTGGCTGTACAGAATCTGCTCAATGATTCCTACATATGTCTGTTCATCTTCGGATTCTGTTACCATGTATGTGAATACAGAATGTATATTTTAAAGGTATTGGTGATTATATAATTCATATAGTTTATCTGTTATATGTTTATATGCATGTAACATACATTAGTATATTTATGTTAATCCCATAGTCCTAATTTACCCATCCTCCCCCCTTTCATTTTGGCTAACCATTAGTTTATTTCATAAGTCTGTGAGTGTCTTTTTCTGTGGAAATATGTTCATTGGTAGCAATCTTAGGATAACATGTACAAATGATATCATAGGATATTTGTCATACCCTTTTGACTTACTTAACCTTATATTATTATTTCTAGGCTCTACTGTAGTCCTGAAAACGGCATTGTTCATTTTTTTCCCGAGGCTACTATTCCATTCTGTCCATATACCACTTCTTCTCTGTCCATTCATCTGTTTATGGACCTTTTTTTGCTTCCATGTCTTGGCTATTTCAGTATTGCTGCAGTGCACATTTGACTGCCTGTGTCTTTCCGATTCTGGTGGTCTTAGGTTATAAGCCCGAGAGGTGCCCTGCCGCATCATATGGTAGCTCAATTTCTACCTTTTCAAGCGGCTCCATTCAGTTTGCGTTAGTGCTGTTACCACTTTACATCCCAGCAGCAGATAGAAGGTACACATTTCTCTAAAACACCTTCAGCATTTATAGTTTGTAGACTTTTGCTGATGGCCATTTGACTGTTGTGAGCTGAAACCTTTATGGAGGTTGGATACGCATGTGGCGAATAATTCCTTATACTGATCTTTAGGCATATACTTTTTCTTCTTTTCCTTTTTTTGTTAAAGTGTGAGTACAACTTCCCTCTTCATATTCACTTTTTGAAAAATTTCTCATGTGTTGAATTTTGTTGCCTATTCCCTACCCAAGGGCACTTTTTGAGGGCAGGTGTCATTTAGACCCCTGCAGTCGTTGTGACTATTAAGCAACCATTAGCACTGGGTTTAAAGCTGCTGTTGTGGGAAACAGCCACAAGGCGTCAGCATTATTACTTTCTCAACTCTTGTTACTAGGGCAACAGAATATTCATGGAGGTAGTGTTCTGAGGTTGTAAATTAGAGTGGAATGTGCTGGGACAAGCCCCCAGAAGTTTATGTCTCCTTACTTATGTTTGTTTTTAAATTTCATTTCTATTTCTTATCAGTGTAAATTTGATTAGAGTGTTTTGATTGCCTGGCAGTACAGGATCTGCTCAATGATTCATACATATGTCTGTTCATCTTCGGGTCCTGTTACCATGTATGTGATTACAAAATGTATATTTTAAAGGTATTGGTGATTATATAATTCATACAGTTTATCTGTTATATGTTTTTATACACTTAACATACATTAGTATATGTATGTTAACCCCATAGTCCTAATTTACCCATCCTCCCACCTTTCATTTTGCTAACCATTAGTTTATTTCATAAGTCTGTGAGTGTCTTTTTCTGTGGAAATATGTTCATTGGTAGCAATCTTAGGATAACATGTATAAATATTATCATAGGATATTTGTCGTACCCTTTTGAGTTACTTAACCTTATATGATTATTTCTAGGCTCAACTGTAGTCCTGAAAACGGCGTTGTTCATTTTTTTCCCCAGGCTACTATTCTATTTGGTATGAATACTACTTCTTCTTTGTCCATTCATCTGTTTATGAACCTTTTTTCTGCTTCCATGTCTTTGCTATTTCAATATTGCTGCAGTGCTCATTTGCCTGCCCGTGTCTTTCCGATTCAGGTGGTCTTAGGTTATAGGCCCAAAAGGTGACCTGCCGCATCATATGGTAGCTCAATTTTTACCTTTTCAAGAAACTCCATTCAGTTTGCGTTAGTGCTGTTACCACTTTACATCCCACCAGCAGCTAGAAGGTACACAGTTCTCTAAAACCCCTTCAGCATTTATAGTTTGTAGTCATTTTGCTGATGGAAACGACTGGTGTGAGCTGAAACCTTTTTGAATTTGAATTTGCATGTGTCTAATAATTCATTCTACTGAGCTTTAGGCATGTCCTTTTTTTTCTTTTCCTTTTTTTTAAAGAGTGAGTACAACTTCCCTCCTCTTATTGACTTCTTGAAAAATTTCTCATGTGTTGAATATTCTTGCCTATTCCCTACCCCTGGGCATTTTTCAGGGCAGGTGTCATTTAGAGCCCTGCAGTCCATGTGACTATTAAGCAACCATTAGCACTGGGTTTAAAGCTGCTGTTGTGGGAAAGAGCCACAAGGCGGCAGCATTATTACGTTCTCATCTCTTGTTACTAGGGGAACAGAATCTTCCTGGTGGTAGTGTTCCGAGGTTGTAAATTAGAGTGGAATGTGCTGGGACAAGCCCCCAGAAGTTTATGTCTCCTTACTTAGGTTTGTTTTTTAAATTAAATTTCTATTTCTTATCGGAGTAAATTTGATTAGAGTGTTTTGATTGTCTGGCTGTACAGAAACTGCTCAATGATTCCTACATATGTCTGTTCATCTTCGGATTCTGTTACCATGTATGTTATTACAGAATGTATATTTTAAAGGTATTGGTGATTATATAATTCATACAGTTTATCTGTTATATGTTTTTATACACTTAACATACATTAGTATATGTATGTTAACCCCATAGTCCTAATTTACCCATCCTCCCACCTTTCATTTTGGCTAACAATTAGTTTATTTCATAAGTCTGTGAGTGTCTTTCTCTGTGGAAATATGTTCATTGGTAGCAATCTTAGGATAACATGTATAAATGATATCATAGGATATTTGTCATACCCTTTTGACTTACTTAACCTTATATGATTATTTCTAGGCTCAACTCTAGTCCTTAAAACGGCATTGTTCATTTTTTCCCCGAGGCTACTATTGCATTCTGTCCAAATACCACTTCTTCTCTGTCCATTCATCTGTTTATAGACATTTTGTTTGCTTCCATGTCTTTGCTATTTCCATATTGCTGCAGTGCACATTTGACTGCCTGTGTCTTTCCGATTCTGGTAGTCTTAGGTTATAAGCCCAAGAGGTGCCCTGCCGCATCATATGGTAGCTCAATTTTTACCTTTTCAAGCAGCTCCATTCAGTTTGCGTTAGTGCTGTTACCACTTTACATCCCACCAGCAGCTAGAAGGTACACAGTTCTCTAAAACCCCTTCAGCATTTATAGTTTATAGACATTTTGCTGATGGAAATGACTGGTGTGAGCTGAAACCTTGTTGAATTTGAATTTGCATGTGTCTAATAATTCATTCTACTGAGCTTTAGGCATGTCCTTTTTTTTCTTTTCCTTTTTTTTTAAAGAGTGAGTACAACTTCCCTCCTCTTATTGACTTCTTGAAAAATTTCTCATGTGTTGAATTTTCTTGCCTATTCCCTACCCCAGGGCATTTTTCAGGGCAGGTGTCATTTAGAGCCCTGCAGTCCTTGTGACTATTAAGCAACCATTAGCACTGGGTTTAATGCTGCTGTTGTGGGAAACAGCCACAAGGCGGCAGCATTATTACGTTCTCATCTCTTGTTACTAGGGCAACAGAATCTTCCTGGAGGTAGTGTTCCGTGGTTGTAAATTAGAGTGGAATGTGCTGGGACGAGCCCCCAGAAGTTTATGTCTCCTTACTTATGTTTGTTTTTTAAATTTAATTCTATTTCTTTTTGGAGTAAATTTGATTAGAGTTTTTTGATTGTCTGGCTGTACAGAATCTGCTCAATGATTCCTACATATGTCTGTTCATCTTTGGATTCTGTTACCATGTATGTGAATACAGAATGTATATTTTAAAGGTATTGGTGATTATATAATTCATATAGTTTATCTGTTATATGTTTATATGCATGTAACATACATTAGTATATTTATGTTAATCCCATAGTCCTAATTTACCCATCCTCCCCCCTTTCATTTTGGCTAACCATTAGTTTATTTCATAAGTCTGTGAGTGTCTTTTTCTCTGGAAATATGTTCATTGGTAGCAATCTTAGGATAACATGTATAAATGATATCATAGGATATCTGTCATACCCTTTTGACTTACTTAACCTTATATTATTATTTCTAGGCTCTACTGTAGTCCTGAAAACGGCATTGTTCATTTTTTTCCCGAGGCTACTATTCCATTCTGTCCATATACCACTTCTTCTCTGTCCATTCATCTGTTTATGGACCTTTTTTTGCTTCCATGTCTTGGCTATTTCAGTATTGCTGCAGTGCACATTTGACTGCCTGTGTCCTTCCGATTCTGGTGGTCTTAGGTTATAAGCCCGAGAGGTGCCCTGCCGCATCATATGGTAGCTCAATTTCTACCTTTTCAAGCGGCTCCATTCAGTTTGCGTTAGTGCTGTTACCACTTTACATCCCAGCAGCAGATAGAAGGTACACATTTCTCTAAAACACCTTCAGCATTTATAATTTGTAGACTTTTGCTGATGGCCATTTGACTGTTGTGAGCTGAAACCTTTATGGAGGTTGGATACGCATGTGGCGAATAATTCCTTATACTGATCTTTAGGCATATCCTTTTTCTTCTTTTCCTTTTTTTGTTAAAGTGTGAGTACAACTTCCCTCTTCATATTCACTTTTTGAAAAATTTCTCATGTGTTGAATTTTCTTGCCTATTCCCTACCCAAGGGCACTTTTTGAGGGCAGGTGTCATTTAGACCCCTGCAGTCGTTGTGACTATTAAGCAACCATTAGCACTGGGTTTAAAGCTGCTGTTGTGGGAAACAGCCACAAGGCGGCAGCATTATTACGTTCTCAACTCTTGTTACTAGGGCAACAGAATCTTCCTGGAGGTAGTGTTCTGAGGTTGTAAATTAGAGTGGAATGTGCTGGGACAAGCCCCCAGAAGTTTATGTCTCCTTACTTATGTTTGTTTTTTAAATTTCATTTCTATTTCTTATCAGCGTAAATTTGATTAGAGTGTTTTGATTGCCTGGCTGTACAGGATCTGCTCAATGATTCATACATATGTCTGTTCATCTTAGGGTCCTGTTACCATGTATGTGATTACAAAATGTATATTTTAAAGGTATTGGAGATTATATAATTCATACAGTTTATCTGTTATATGTTGTTATACACTTAACATACATTAGTATATGTATGTTAACCCCATAGTCCTAATTTACCCATCCTCCCACCTTTCATTTTGCTAACCATTAGTTTATTTCATAAGTCTGTGAGTGTCTTTTTCTGTGGAAATATGTTCATTGGTAGCAATCTTAGGATAACATGTATAAATGTTATCATAGGATATTTGTCGTACCCTTTTGAGTTACTTAACCTTATATGATTATTTCTAGGCTCAACTGTAGTCCTGAAAACGGCGTTGTTCATTTTTTTCCCCAGGCTACTATTCTATTTGGTACGTATACTACTTCTTCTTTGTCCATTCATCTGTTTATGAACCTTTTTTCTGCTTCCATGTCTTGGCTATTTCAATATTGCTGCAGTGCTCATTTGCCTGCCTGTGTCTTTCCGATTCAGGTGGTCTTAGGTTATAGGCCCAAAGGGTGACCTGCTGCATCATATGGTAGCTCAATTTTTACCTTTTCAAGAAGCTCCATTCAGTTTGCGTTAGTGCTGTTACCACTTTACATCCCACCAGCAGCTAGAAGGTACACAGTTCTCTAAAACCCCTTCAGCATTTATAGTTTATAGACATTTTGCTGATGGAAATGACTGGTGTGAGCTGAAACCTTGTTGAATTTGAATTTGCATGTGTCTAATAATTCCTTATACTGAGCTTTAGGCATGTCCTTTTTTTTCTTTTCCTTTTTTTTTAAAGAGTGAGTACAACTTCCCTCCTCTTATTGACTTCTTGAAAAATTTCTCATGTGTTGAATTTTCTTGCCTATTCCCTACCCCAGGGCATTTTTCAGGGCAGGTGTCATTTAGAGCCCTGCAGTCCTTGTGACTATTAAGCAACCATTAGCACTGGGTTTAATGCTGCTGTTGTGGGAAACAGCCACAAGGCGGCAGCATTATTACGTTCTCATCTCTTGTTACTAGGGCAACAGAATCTTCCTGGAGGTAGTGTTCCGTGGTTGTAAATTAGAGTGGAATGTGCTGGGACGAGCCCCCAGAAGTTTATGTCTCCTTACTTATGTTTGTTTTTTAAATTTAATTCTATTTCTTTTTGGAGTAAATTTGATTAGAGTTTTTTGATTGTCTGGCTGTACAGAATCTGCTCAATGATTCCTACATATGTCTGTTCATCTTCGGATTCTGTTACCATGTATGTGAATACAGAATGTATATTTTAAAGGTATTGGTGATTATATAATTCATATAGTTTATCTGTTATATGTTTATATGCATGTAACATACATTAGTATATTTATGTTAATCCCATAGTCCTAATTTACCCATCCTCCCCCCTTTCATTTTGGCTAACCATTAGTTTATTTCATAAGTCTGTGAGTGTCTTTTTCTGTGGAAATATGTTCATTGGTAGCAATCTTAGGATAACATGTATAAATGATATCATAGGATATTTGTCATACCCTTTTTACTTACTTAAAGTTATATGAATATTTATAGGCTCAACTGTAGTCCTGAAAACGGCATTCTTCATTTTTTCCCAAGGCTAGCATTCCATTCTGTCCATATACAACTTCTTCTTTGCCCATTCATCTGTTTATGGACCTTTTTTTGCTTCCATGTCTTGGCTATTTCAGTATTGCTGCAGTGCACATTTGCCTGCCTCTGTCTTTCTGATTCTGGTGGTCTTAGTTTATAGGCCCAAAAGTTGCCCTGCCGCATCATATGGTAGCTCAATTTTTACCTTTTCAAGCAGCTCCATTCAGTTTGCGTTAGTGCTGTTACCACTTTAAATCCCAGCAGCAGCTAGAAGGTACACAGTTCTCTAAAACCCCTTCAGCATTTATAGTTTGTAGACTTTTTGCTGATGGTCCTGACTGGTGTGAGCTGAAACCTTTTTGAATTTGAATTTGCATGTGGCTAATAATTCCTTATACTGAGCTTTACGCATGTCCTTTTTTTTCTTTTCCTTTTTTTTTTAAAGAGTGAGTACAACTTCCCTCCTCTGATTGATTTCTTGAAAAACTTCTAATGTGTTGAATTTTCTTGCCTATTCCCTACCCCAGGGCATTGTTGAGGGCCTGTGGCATTTACAGCGTGCAGTCCTTGTGACTATATAAGCAACCATTGGCACTGGGTTTAACGCTGCTCTTGTGGGAAACAGCCACAAGGCGGCAGCATTATTACGTTCTCAACTCTTGTGACTTTGGCAACAGAGTCTTCCTGGAGGTAGGGTTCCGAGGTTGTAAATTAGAGTGGAATGTGCTGGGACAAGGCGCAGAAGTTTATGTCTCCTTACTTATGTTTGTTTTTTAAATATAATTTCTATTTCTTATCGGGGTAAATTTGATTGGAGTGTTTTGATTGTCTGGCTGTACAGAATCTGCTTAATGATTCCTACATATGTCTGTTCATCTTCGGATCCTGTTACCATGTATGTGATTACAAAATGTATATTTTAAAGGTCTTGGTGATTATATAATTCATATAGTTTATGTGTTATATGTTTATATACATTTAACATACATTAGTATATGTATGTTAACCCCATAGTCCTAATTTACCCATCCTCCCACCTTTCATTTTGGCTAACCATTAGTTTATTTGATAAGTCTGTGAGTGTCTTTTTCTGTGGAAATATGTTCATTGGTAGCAATCTTAGGATAACATGTATAAATGATATCATAGGATATTTGTCATACCCTTTTTACTTACTTAAAGTTATATGAATATTTACAGGCTCAACTGTAGTCCTGAAAACGGCATTGTTCATTTTTTCCCAAGGCTACCATTCCATTCTGTCCATATACCACTTCTTCTTTGTCCATTCATCTATTTATGGACCTTTTTTTGCTTCCATGTCTTGGCTATTTCAGTATTGCTGCAGTGCACATTTGCCTGCCTCTGTCTTTCTGATTCTGGTGGTCTTAATTTATAGGCCCAAAAGGTGCCCTGCCGCATCATATGATAGCTCAATTTTTACCTTTTCAAGCAGCTCCATTCAGTTTGCGTTAGTGCTGTTACCACTTTAAATCCCACCAGCAGCTAGAAGGTACACAGTTCTCTAAAACCCCTTCAGCATTTATAGTTTGTAGACTTTTTGCTGATGGTCCTGACTGGTGTGAGCTGAAACCTTTTTGAATTTGAATTTGCATGTGGCTAATAATTCCTTATACTGAGCTTTACGCATGTCCTTTTTTTTCTTTTCCTTTTTTTTAAAGAGTGAGTACAACTTCCCTCCTCTTATTGATTTCTTGAAAAATTTCTCATGTCTTGAATTTTCTTGCCTATTGCCTACGCCAGGGTATGTTTTGAGGGCCTGTGTCATTTACAGCCCTGCAGTCCTTGTGACTATATAAGCAACCATTGGCAGTGGGTTTAAAGTTGCTCTTGTGGGAAACAGCCACAAGGCGGCAGCATTATTACGTTCTCAACTCTTGTGACTTTGGCAACAGAGTCTTCCTGGAGGTAGGGTTCCGAGGTTGTAAATTAGAGTGGAATGTGCTTGAACATGCCCCCAGAAGTTTATGTCTCCTTACTTATGTTTGTTTTTTAAATATAATTTCTATTTCTTATCGGGGTAAATTTGATTGGAGTGTTTTGATTGTCTGGCTGTACAGAATCGGCTTAATGATTCCTACATATGTCTGTTCATCTTCGGATCCTGTTACCATGTATGTGATCACAGAATGTATATTTTAAAGGTATTGGTGATTATATAATTCATACAGTTTATCTGTTATATGTTTATATACATTTAACATACATTAGTATATGTATGTTAACCCCATAGTCCTAATTTACCCATCCTCCCACCTTTCATTTTGGCTAACCATTAGTTTATTTGATAAGTCTGTGAGTGTCTTTTTCTGTGGAAATATGTTCATTGGTAGCAATCTTAGGATAACATGTATAAATGATATCATAGGATATTTGTCATACCCTTTTGACTTACTTAACCTTATATGATTATTTCTAGGCTCCACTGTAGTCGTAAAAACGGCATTGTTCATTTTTTTCGCGAAGCTACTATTCCATATGGTACATACCACTTCGTCTTTGTCCATTCATCTGTTTACGGACATTTTTTTTCCTTCCATGTCTTGGCTATTTCAATATTGTTTCAGTGCACATTTGCCTGCATCTGTCTTTCCGATTCTGGTGGTCTTAGGTTATAGGCCCAAAGGTGCCCTGCCGCATCATATGGTAGCTCAATTTTTACCTCTCCAAGCAGCTCGATTCAGTTTGCGTTAGTGCTGTTACCACTTTACATCCCACCAGCAGCTAGAAAGTACACAGTTCTCTAAAACCCCTTCAGCATTTATCGTTTGTAGTCTTTTTGCTTATGGTCATGACCGGTGTGAGCTGCACCCTTTTTGACTTTGAATTTGCATGTGGCTAATAATTCCTTATACTGAGCTTTAGGCATGTCCTTTTTGTCTTTTCCTTTTTTTTAAAGAGTGAGTACAACTTCCTTCCTCTGATTGACTTCTTGAAAAAATTCTCATGTGTTGAATTTTCTTGCCTATTCCCTACCCCAGGGCATTTTTGAGGGCGTGTGTCATTTACAGCCCTGCAGTCCTTGTGACTATATAAGCAACCATAAGCACTGGGTTTAAAGCTGCTGTTGTGGGAAACAGCCACAAGGCGGCAGCATTATTACGTTCTCAACTCTTGTTAGTAGTGCAACAGAGTCTTCCTGGAGGTCGTGTTCCGAGGTGGTAAATTAGAGTGGAATGTGCTGGGACAAGCCCCCAGAAGTTTATGTCTCCTTACTTATGTTTGTTTTTTAAGTTTAAATTCTATTTCTTATCGGAGTAAATTTGATTAGAGTGTTTTCATTGTCTGGCTGTACAGAATCTGCTCAATGATTCATGCATATGTCTGTTCATCTTCGGATCCTGTTACCATGTATGTGATTACAAAATGTATATTTTAAAGGTCTTGGTGATTATATAATACATATAGTTTATTTGTTATATGTTTATATACATTTAACATACATTAGTATATGTATGTTAACCCCATAGTCCTAATTTACCCATTTTCCCACCTTTCATTTTGGCTAACCATTAGTTTATTTGATAAGTCTGTGAGTGTCTTTTTCTGTGGAAATGTGTTCATTGGTAGCAATCTTAGGATAACATGTATAAATGATATCATAGGATATTTCTCATACCCTTTTGACTTACTTAACGTTATATGATTATTTCTAGGCCCAACTGTAGTCCTGAAAACGGCATTGTTCATATTTTTCCCGAGGCTACTATTCCATTCTGTCCATATACCACTTCTTCTTTTTCCATTCATCTGTTGATGGACCTTTTTTTGCTTCCATGTCTTGGCTATTTTAGTATTGCTGCAGTGCACATTTGCCTGCCTCTGTCTTTCTCATTCTGGTGGTCTTAGTTTATAGGCTCAAAATGTACCCTTTCGCATCATATGGTAGCTCAATTTTTACCTTGTAAAGCAGCTCCATTCAGTTTTTGTTAGTGCTGTTACCACTTTATATCCCACCAGCATCTAGGAGTTACACAGTTCTCTAAAACCCCTTCAGCATTTAGAGTTTGTAGATTTTTGCTGATGGCCATTTGACTGGTGTGAGCTGAAACCTTTTTGGAGGTTGGATACGCATGTGGCTAATAATTCCTTATACTGAGCTTTAGGCATATCCTTTTTCTTCTTTTCCTTTTTTTGTTAAAGAGTGAATACAACTTCCCTCTTCATATTGACTTCTTGAAAAATTTCTCATGTGTTGAATTTTCTTGCCTATTCCCTACCCCAGGGCAATTTTTGAGGGCATGTGTCATTTAGACCCCTGCAGTCGTTGTGACTATTAAGCAACCATTAGCACTGGGTTTAAAACTGCTGTTGTGGGAAACAGCCACAAGGCGGCAGCATTATTACGTTCTCAACTCTTGTTACTACAGCAATAGAGTCTTCCTGGAGGTAGTGTTCCAAGGTTGTAAATTAGAGTGGAATGTGCTGGGACAAGCCCCCAGAAGTTTATGTCTCCTTACTTATGTTTGTTTATTAAATTTAATTTCTATTTCTTATCAGAGTAAATTTGATTAGAGTGTTTTGATTGTCTGGCTGTACAGAATCTGCTAAAAGACTCCTACATATGTCTGTTCATCTTCGGATCCTGTTACCATGTATGTGATTACAGAATGTATATTTTAAAGGTATTGGTGATTATATAATTAATATAGTTTATCTGTTATATGTTTATATACATTTAACATAACATTAGTATATGTATGTTAACCCCATAGTCCTAATTTACCCATCCTCCCACCTTTCATTTTGGCTAACCATTAGTTTATTTGATAAGTCTGTGAGTGTCTTTTTCTGTGGAAATATGTTCATTGGTAGCAATCTTAGGATAACATGTATAAATGATATCATAGGATATTTGTCATACCCTTTTTACTTACTTAAAGTTATATGAATATTTATAGGCTCAACTGTAGTCCTGAAAACGGCATTCTTCATTTTTTCCCAAGGCTAGCATTCCATTCTGTCCATATACAACTTCTTCTTTGCCCATTCATCTGTTTATGGACCTTTTTTTGCTTCCATGTCTTGGCTATTTCAGTATTGCTGCAGTGCACATTTGCCTGCCTCTGTCTTTCTGATTCTGGTGGTCTTAGTTTATAGGCCCAAAAGTTGCCCTGCCGCATCATATGGTAGCTCAATTTTTACCTTTTCAAGCAGCTCCATTCAGTTTGCGTTAGTGCTGTTACCACTTTAAATCCCAGCAGCAGCTAGAAGGTACACAGTTCTCTAAAACCCCTTCAGCATTTATAGTTTGTAGACTTTTTGCTGATGGTCCTGACTGGTGTGAGCTGAAACCTTTTTGAATTTGAATTTGCATGTGGCTAATAATTCCTTATACTGAGCTTTACGCATGTCCTTTTTTTTCTTTTCCTTTTTTTTTAAAGAGTGAGTACAACTTCCCTCCTCTGATTGATTTCTTGAAAAACTTCTCATGTGTTGAATTTTCTTGCCTATTCCCTACCCCAGGGCATTGTTGAGGGCCTGTGGCATTTACAGCGTGCAGTCCTTGTGACTATATAAGCAACCATTGGCACTGGGTTTAACGCTGCTCTTGTGGGAAACAGCCACAAGGCGGCAGCATTATTACGTTCTCAACTCTTGTGACTTTGGCAACAGAGTCTTCCTGGAGGTAGGGTTCCGAGGTTGTAAATTAGAGTGGAATGTGCTTGAACATGCCCCCAGAAGTTTATGTCTCCTTACTTATGTTTGTTTTTTAAATATAATTTCTATTTCTTATCGGGGTAAATTTAATTGGAGTGTTTTGATTGTCTGGCTGTACAGAATCGGCTTAATGATTCCTACATATGTCTGTTCATCTTCGGATCCTGTTACCATGTGTGTGATCACAGAATGTATATTTTAAAGGTATTGGTGATTATATAATTCATACAGTTTATCTGTTATATGTTTATATACATTTAACATACATTAGTATATGTATGTTAACCCCATAGTCCTAATTTACCCATCCTCCCACCTTTCATTTTGGCTAACCATTAGTTTATTTGATAAGTCTGTGAGTGTCTTTTTCTGTGGAAATATGTTCATTGGTAGCAATCTTAGGATAACATGTATAAATGATATCATAGGATATTTGTCATACCCTTTTGACTTACTTAACCTTATATGATTATTTCTAGGCTCCACTGTAGTCGTAAAAACGGCATTGTTCATTTTTTTCACGAAGCTACTATTCCATATGGTACATACCACTTCGTCTTTGTCCATTCATCTGTTTACGGACATTTTTTTTCCTTCCATGTCTTGGCTATTTCAATATTGTTTCAGTGCACATTTGCCTGCATCTGTCTTTCCGATTCTGTTGGTCTTAGGTTATAGGCCCAAAGGTGCCCTGCCGCATCATATGGTAGCTCAATTTTTACCTCTTCAAGCAGCTCGATTCAGTTTGCTTTAGTGCTGTTACCACTTTACATCCCACCAGCAGCTAGAAAGTACACAGTTCTCTAAAACCCCTTCAGCATTTATCGTTTGTAGACTTTTTGCTGATGGTCATGACCGGTGTGAGCTTCACCCTTTTTGACTTTGAATTTGCATGTGGCTAATAATTCCTTATACTGAGCTTTAGGCATGTCCTTTTTTTCTTTTCCTTTTTTTTTAAAGAGTGAGTACAACTTCCCTCCTCTTATTGACTTCTTGAAAAAATTCTCATGTGTTGAATTTTCTTGCCTATTCCCTACCCCAGGGCATTTTTGAGGGCGTGTGTCATTTACAGCCCTGCAGTCCTTGTGACTATATAAGCAACCATTAGCACTGGGTTTAAAGCTGCTGTTGTGGGAAACAGCCACAAGGCGGCAGCATTATTACGTTCTCAACTCTTGTTAGTAGTGCAACAGAGTCTTCCTGGAGGTCGTGTTCCGAGGTTGTAAATTAGAGTGAAATGTGCTGGGACAAGCCCCGAGAAGTTTATGTCTCCTTACTTATGTTTGTTTTTTAAGTTTAAATTCTATTTCTTATTGGAGTAAATTTGATTCGAGTGTTTCGATTGTCTGGCTGTACAGAATCTGCTCAAAGAGTCACACATATATCTGATCATCTTTGGATCCTGTTACCATGTATGAGATTACACAAGGTATATTTTGAAGGTATTGGTGATTATATAATTCATATAGTTTATATGTTATATGTTTATATACATTTAACATACATTAGTATATGTATGTTAACCCCATAGTCCTAACTTACCCATCCTCCCACGTTTCATTTTGGCTAACCATTAGTTTATTTGATAAGTCTGTGAGTGTCTTTTTCTGTGGAAATATGTTCATTGGTAGCAATCTTAGGATAACATGTATAAATGATATCACAGGATATTTGTCATACCCTTTTTACTTACTTAACGTTATATGATTATTTCTAGGCTCAACTGTAGTCCTGAAAACGGCATTGTTCATTTTTTTCCCGAGGCTACTATTCCATTCTGTCTATATACCACTTCTTCTTTGTCCATTCATTTGTTTATGGACCTTTTTTTGCTTCCATGTCTTGGCTATTTTAGTATTGCTGCAGTGCACATTTGCCTGCCTCTGTCTTTCTGATTCTGGTGGTCTTAGTTTATAGGCTCAAAAGGTACCCTTTCGCATCATATGGTAGCTCAATTTTTACCTTGTAAAGCAGCTCCATTCAGTTTTTGTTAGTGCTGTTACCACTTTACATCCCACCAGCATCTAGGAGTTACACAGTTCTCTAAAACCCCTTCAGCATTTAGAGTTTGTAGATTTTTGCTGATGGCCATTTGACTGGTGTGAGCTGAAACCTTTTTGGAGGTTGGATACGCATGTGGCTAATAATTCCTTATACTGAGCTTTAGGCATATCCTTTTTCTTCTTTTCCTTTTTTTGTTAAAGAGTGAATACAACTTCCCTCTTCATATTGACTTCTTAAAAAATTTCTCATGTGTTGAATTTTCTTGCCTATTCCCTACCCCAGGGCAATTTTTGAGGGCAGGTGTCATTTAGACCTCTGCAGTCGTTGTGACTATTAAGCAACCATTAGCACTGGGTTTAAAACTGCTGTTGTGGGAAACAGCCACAAGGCGGCAGCATTATTACGTTCTCAACTCTTGTTACTACAGCAATAGAGTCTTCCTGGAGGTAGTGTTCCAAGGTTGTAAATTAGAGTGGAATGTGCTGGGACAAGCCCCCAGAAGTTTATGTCTCCTTACTTATGTTTGTTTATTAAATTTAATTTCTATTTCTTATCAGAGTAAATTTGATTAGAGTGTTTTGATTGTCTGGCTGTACAGAATCTGCTCAAAGATTCCTACATATGTCTGTTCATCTTCGGATCCTGTTACCATGTATGTGATTACAGAATGTATATTTTAAAGATATTGGTCATGATATAATTCATATAGTTTATCTGTTTTATGTTTATATACATTTAACATAACATTAGTATATGTATGTTAACCCCATAGTCCTAATTTACCCATCCTCCCACCTTTCATTTTGGCTAACCATTAGTTTATTTGATAAGTCTGTGAGTGTCTTTTTCTGTGGAAATATGTTCATTGGTAGCAATCTTAGGATAACATGTATGAATGATATCATAGGATTATTGTCATACCCTTTTGACTTACTTAACCTTATATGATTATTTCTAGGCTCAACTGTAGTCCTGAAAACGGCATTGTTCATTTTTTTCCTCAGGCTACTCTTCCATTCTGTCCATATACCTCTTCTTCTTTGTCCATTCATCTGTTTATGGACTTTTTTTTTCCTTCCATGTCTTCGTATTTCAATATTGTTGCAGTGCACATTTGCCTGCATCTGTCTTTCCGATTCTGGTGGTCTTAAGTTATAGGCCCAAAAGGTGCCCTGCCGCATCATATGGTAGCTCAATTTTTACCTTTTCAAGCAGCTCCATTCAGTTTGTGTTAGTGCTGTTACCAGTTTACATCCCACCAGCAGCTAGAAGGTACACAGTTCTCTAAAACCCCTTCAGCATTTATACTTTGTAGACTTTTTGCTGATGGAAATGACTGGTGTGAGCTGAAACCTTTTTGAATTTGAATTTGCATGTGGCTAATAATTCCTTATACTGAGCTTTAGGCATGTCCTTTCTTTTCTTTTCCTTTTTTTAAAGAGTGAGTACAACTTCCCTCCTCTTATTGACTTCTTGAAAAATTTCTCATGTGTTGAATTTTCTTTCCTAGTCCCTACCCCAGGGCATTGTTGAGGGCGTGTCTCATTTACAGCCCTGCAGTCCTTGTGACTATATAAGCAACCATTGGCACTGGGTTTAAAGCTGCGTTTGTGGAAAACAGCCACAAGGCGGCAGCATTATTACGTCCTCAACTCTTGTTACTTGGGCAACAGAGTCTTCCTGGAGGTCGTGTTCCGAGGTTGTAAATTAGAGTGGAATGTGCTGGGACAAGCCCCCAGAAGTTTATGTCTCCTTACTTATGTTTGTTTTTAAATTTAATTTCTATTTCTTATCGGAGTAAATTTGATTAGAGTGTTTTGATTGTCTGGCTGTACAGAATCTGCTCAATGATTCATACCTATATCTGTTCATCTTCGGATCCTGTTACCATGTATGTGATTACAGAATGTATATTTTAAAGGTATTGGTGATTATATAATTTATATAGTTTATCTGTTATATGTTTATATACATTTAACATACATTAGTATATGTATGTTAACCCCATAGTCCTAATTTACCCATCCTCCCACCTTTCATTTTGGCTAACCATTAGTTTATTTCATAAGTCTGTGAGTGTCTTTTTCTGTGGAAATATGTTCATTGGTAGCAATCTTAGGATAACATGTATAAATGATATCATAGGATATTTGTCATACCCTTTTGTGTTACTTAACCTTATATGATTATTTCTAGGCTCATCTGTAGTCCTGAAAACGGCATTGTTCATTTTTTCCCCGAGGCTACTATTCCATTCGGTGTGTATACCACTTCTTTTTTGTCCATTTATTTGTTGATGGACATTTTGTTTCCTTCCATGTCTTGGCTATTGTAAATACTGCTGCAATACACGATTTTTCATCCCCTGTCTCTTTGATTCTGGCTCCCACATGTGACAGTCCCAATAGTGGGCCTTCCGGATCATATGGAGACTCAGTTTTTACCTTTAAACGCACTGCCATTCTGTTCCTATTATTGGCTGTTACCAGTATACCTCCCAGTTAGACCGAGAATTTACGCTAATCTCCACAACTTCTTCAACATGTATTGTTTGTTGACATTTTGTTGATGGTCATTCTGACTGCTGTGAGATGATACCTTTGTGTAGATTGGATTTGCATGCGTCTAATATTTCCTGATGTTTTGCATTTTTCAATGTCCTTTTCATTTTTTTAAGATTGAGCTAAACTTACAAATGCCCTATGATATCACTTATGTTATCTGAAAATTCATAAAAATGAACATATTTCCATAGAGAAAGGCAATCTCAGATTGAGAAGACAAACTTACGGTTAAGCCAAAGAAAAGGTGTGAGGAATGGATAAATTAGGATATTGGGGTTAACACACTTATACTAATACATATAAACTATTTAATCCCCAAAGACCTATGGAATACCAAGAGTGGTCTACTCAACACTCTGTAATAACCTACATCGAAAAGGACCCAAAGATCAATAGATATATGTATATGTCTAAATGAACAATATTCTGTACACCTAGAACAAAAGACATTTTTCAATCAAATTTGCTCTGATAAAAACTACAACTTAAAGACACAAACAAGAATTAAGGTGGCTAAAACTTATGGGGGTTTGTCTGGCCACATTCCACTCTAAGTTGCAACCTAAAAGCACAACTTGCAGCAAAGTCCTGTTTCCCTAGCAAGCGGAGTTGGCAACGTAGAAATGTTGCCACCCTAAGGCCGTTTCCACAAACAGCAGCTTTCAATCTACTGCTAATGATCACTAATATTCACAGGGCTGTAAATGACTCATGCCCTCAAAAAATGTCCTGGCGTAGGGAATGGCCAAAAAAATCCAAATGCGGCAAATTTTTCAAAAAGGCAATTTGAAGTTGTAAGTTTAGCTCAATCTTAAAAAACATGAAAAGGACATTGATAAACGCAGAACATCAGGAATTATTAGACACATGCAAATCCAATCTACAGGAAGGTATCAGGTCAAACCAGTCAGAATGACCATCAGCAAAAAGTCAACAAACAATAGATGTTGAAGAAGTTGTGGAGAATAGCGTAACCTCTCGGTCTAACTGGGATGTAAACCGGTAACAGGCAATAATAGGAACAGAATGGCAGTGCGTTTAAAGGAAAAATTGAGTCACCATATGATCCGGAAGGCCCACTATAGGGCCTGTCACCTGAGAAAGCCAGAATCTAAGAGACACGGGATGGAAAATCGTGTATTGCAGTAGTATTTACAATAGCCATCACATGGAAGCAAACAAAATGTCCATCAACAGATAAATGGACAAAGAAGAAGTGGTACACGTACCGAACGGAATAGTAGCCTCGGGAGAAAAATGAACAATGCCGTTTTCAGAACTACAGATGAGCCTAGAAATAATCATATTAGGTTACGTAAGTCAAAAGGGAATGACAAATATCCTATGATATCATTTATACATGTTATCCTAAGATTGCTACCAATGAACATATTTCCACAGAAAAAGACACTCACAGACTTATAAAACAAACTAATGGTTAGGCAAAATGAAAGGTGGGAGGATGGATAAATTAAGACTATGGGGCTAACATACATATACTAATATATGTTAAATGTATATAAACATATAACATATAAACTATATGAATTATATAGTCACCAATACATATAAAATATATAATGACAAAACACCTACCAAATACCAAGGGAGGTTTACTCAACGTTCTGTAATAACATACACGGTAACAGGATCCGAAGATGAACAGACATATGTATGAAACATTGAGCAGATTCTGTACAGCCAATCACAACACTCTAATCAAATTTACTCTGATAAGAAATAGAAATTAAATTTTAAAAACAAACCTAAGTAAGGAGACATAAACTATTGGGGGATTGTCCCAGCACATTCCTCTCTAATTTACAACCTCAGAATACTACCTCCAGGAAGACTCTGTTGCCCTAGTAACAAGAATTGAGAACATAATAATGCTGCCCCCTTGTGGCTGTTTCCCACAACAGCAGCTTTAAACCCAATGCTAATGGTTGCTTAATAGTCACAAGGAGTGCAGGGCTGTAAATGTCACCTGCCCTCAAAAAATGCCCTGGGTTAGGGAATAGGCAAGAAAATTCAACACATGACAAATTTTTCAAGAAGTCAATATGAAGAGAGAAGTTGTACTCACTCTTTAAAAAAAGAAGGAAAAGAAAAAAAAGGACATGCCTAATGCTCAGTATAAGGAATTATTAGCCACATGCAAATCCAACCTCCAAAAATGTTTCAGAGAGGTAAAGAAGATGGCAGAAGATTAAGATGCGGAGATCACCTTCCTTCCCACAGATACATTAGAAATACATCTACACGTGGAACTGCTCCTACAGAACACTCACTGAACGCTGGCAGAAAACGTCAGACCTCCTAAAAGGCAAGAAACTCCCTACGGACTTGGGTAGGGCAAAAGAAAAAAGAAATAACAGAGCCAAAAGAATAGGGACGGGACCTGCACCAGTGGGAGGGTGCCATGAAGGAGGAAAGGTTTCCACGCACTAGGAAGCCCCTTCGTGTTCAGAGACTGTGGGTGGCAGAGGAGGGAAGCTTCAGAGCCACGGAGGAGAGTGCAGCCACAGGGGTGCGGAGGGCAAAGCAGAGAGACTCCCGCACAGAGGCTCGGCTCCGAGCAGCACTCACCAGCCAGAGAGTCTTGTCTGCTCACCCGCCATGGTGGGCAGGGGATGGGAGCTGAGGCTCGGGCTTTGGTCGGATCGCAGGGAGAGGACTGGGGTTGGCAGCGTGAACACAGCCTGAAGGGGTTAGCGCACCACAGCTAGCCGGGAGGGAGTCCAGGAAAAAGTCTGCAGCTGCCGAAGAGGCAAGAGACTTTTTCTTCCCTCTTTGTTTCCTGGTGCGCGAGGAGAGGGTATTCAGAGCGCCACCTAAACGAGCTCCAGAGACGGGCGCGAGCCACGGCTATCAGCGTGGACCCCACAGCAACAGGGGCGCAGAGGGAAAAGCAGAGAGATTCCAGCACAGAAGATCAGCGCCAAGCAGCACTCACCAGCCCGAGAGGCTTGTCTGCTCGCCCGCCAGGGCAGGCGGGGGCTGGGAGCTGAGGCTCGGGCTTCAGTCGGATTGCAGGGAGAGGACTGGGGTTGGCGGCGTGAACACAGCCTGAAGGGGTTAGCGCACCACAGCTGGCCAGGAGGGAGTCCGGGAAAAAGTCTGCAGCTGCCGAAGAGGCAAGAGACTTTTTCTTGCCTCTTTGTTTCGCGGCGTGCAAGGAGAGGGGATTCAGAGCGCCACCTAAATGAACTCCAGAGACGGGCGTGAGCCGCGGCGATCAGCGCGGGCCCCAGAGACGGGCATGAGACGCTAAGTCTGCTGCTGCCGCCACCAAAAAGCCTGTGTGCGAGCACAGGTCAGTCTCCACACCGCCCCTCCCAGGAGCCTGTGCAGCCCGCCACGGCCAGGCTCCCGTGATCCGGGGACAACTTCCCCGGGAGAACGCACGGCGCGTCTCAGGCTGCTGCAACGTCACTCCGGCCTCTGCCACCACAGTCTCACCCCGCCTCCTCCGTACCGCTCCCTCACCCCGGCCTGAGTGAGCCAGAGCCCCCGAAGCAGCTGCTCCTTTAACCCCGTTCTGTCTGGACGGGGAACAGACGCCCTCAGGCGACCTACACGCAGAGGCGGGTCGAAATCCAGAGCTGAACCCCGGGAGCTGTGCGAACAAAGAAGAGAAAGGGAAATCTCTCCCAGCAGCCTCAGAAGCAGCGGATTAAAACTCCACGAACAACTTGATGTGCCTGCATCTGTTGAATACCTGAATAGACAATGAATCATCCCAAATTCAGGAGGTGGACTTTGGGAGCAGGATATATTAATTTTTCCCCTTTTCCTTTTTTTGTGAGTGTATATGTATATACTTCTGGGTGAGATTTTGTCTGTATAGCTTTGCTTTATAATAGCTTTATTTTACTTCACTATATTTTATCCTCTTTCTTTCTATTTTTTCTCCCTTTTACTCTGAGCCATGTGGATGAAAGGCTCTTGGTGCTCCAGCCAGGCATCAGGGCTGTGCCTCTGAGGTGGGAGAGCCAACTTCAGGACACTGGTCCACAAGAGACCTCCCAGCTCCACGTAATACCAAACGGCAAAAATCTCTCAGAGATCTCCATCTCAACATCAAGACCCAGCTTCACTCAACGACCAGCAAGCTACAGGGCTGGACACCCTATGCCAAACAACTAGCAAGACAGGAACACAGCCCCATCCATTAGCAGAGAGGCTGCCTAAAATCATAATAAGGCCACAGACACCCCAAAATACACCACCAGACGTGGACGTGCCCACCAGAAAGACAAGATCCAGCCTCATCCACCAGAACACAGGCACTAGTTACCTCCACCAGGAAGCCTACACAACCCACTGAACCAACCTTAGCCACTGGGGACAGATACCAAAAACAACGGGAACTACGAACCTGCAGCCTGTGAAAAGGAGACCCCAAACACAGTAAGATAAGCAGAATGAGGCAACAGAAAAACACACAGCAGATGAAGGAGCAGGGTCAAAACACACCAGACCTAACAAATGAAGAGGAAATAGGTAGTCTACCTGAAAAAGAATTCAGAATAATGATAGTAAGGATGATCCAAAATCTTGGAAATAGAATAGACAAAATGCAAGAAACATTTAACAAGGATGTAGAAGAACTAAAGGGGAACCAAGCAATGATGAAAAACACAATAAATGAAATTAAAAATACTCTAGGTAGGATCAATAGCAGAATAACTGAGGCAGAAGAACGGATAAGTGACCTGGAAGATAAAATGGTGGAAATAACTACTGCAGAGCAGGATAAAGAAAAAAGAATGAAAAGAACTGAGGACACTCTCAGAGACCTCTGGGACAACATTAAACACACCAACATTCGAATTATAGGGGTCCCAGAAGAAGAAGAGAAAAAGAAAGGGACTGAGAAAATATTTGAAGAGATTATAGTTGAAAACTTCCTTAATGTGGGAAAGGAAATAGTTAATCAAGTCCTGGAAGCACAGAGAGTCCCATACAGGATAAATCCATGGAGAAACACGCCAAGATATATATTAATCAAACTGTCAAAAATTAAATATAAAGAAAACATATTAAAAGCAGCAAGGGAAAAACAATAAATAACACACAAGGGAATCCCCATAAGGTTAACAGCTGATCTTTCAGCAGAAACTCTGCAAGCCAGAAGGGAGTGGCAGGATATACTTAAAGTGATGAAGGAGAAAAACCTACAACCAAGATTAATCTACCCAGCAAGGATCTCATCCAGATTTGATGGAGAAATTAAAACCTTTACAGACAAGCAAAAGCTGAGAGAGTTCAGCACCACCAAACCAGCTTTACAACAAATGCTAAAGGAACTTCTCTAGGCAAGAAACACAAGAGAAGGAAAACACCTACAATAACAAACCCAAAACATTTAAGAAAATGGGAATAGGAACATACATATCGATAATTACCTTAAATGTAAATGGATTAAATGCTCCCACCAAAAGACACAGACTGGCTGAATGGATACAAAAACAAGACCCATATATATGCTGTCTACAAGAGACCCACTTCAGACCTAGAGACACATACAGACTGAAAGTGAGGGGATGGAAAAAGATATTCCATGCAAATGGAAATCAAAAGAAAGCTGGAGTAGCAATTCTCATATCAGACAAAATAGACTTTAAAATAAAGACTATTACAAGAGACAAAGAAGGACACTATATAATGATCAAGGGATCGATCCAAGAGGAAGGTATAACAATTGTAAATGTTTATGCACCCAACATAGGAGCACCTCAATACATAAGGCAAATACTAACAGCCATAAAAGGGGAAATCGACAGCAACACAATCATAGTAGGGGACTTTAACACCCCACTTTCACCAATGGACAGATCATCCAAAATGAAAATAAATAAGGAGACACAAGCTTTAAATGATACATTAAACAAGATGGACTTAATTGATATTTATAGGACATTCCACCCAAAAACAACAGAATACACATTTTTCTCAAGTGCTCATGGAATATTCTCCAGGATAGATCATATCTTGGGTCACAAATCAAGCCTTGGTAAACTTAAGAAAATTGAAATCGTATCAAGTATCTTTTCCAACCACAACGCTATGAGACTAGATATCAATTACAGGAAAAGATCTGTAAAAAATACAAACACATGGAAGCTACACAATACACTACTTAATAACGAAGTGATCACTGAAGAAATCAAAGGGGAAATCAAAAAATACCTAGAAACAAATGACAATGGAGACACGACGACCCAAAACCTATGGGACACAGCAAAAGCAGTGCTAAGAGGGAAGTTTATAGCAATACAAGCCTACCTCAAGAAACAGGAAACATCTCGAATAAACAACCTAACCTTGCACCTGAAGCAATTAGAGAAAGAAGAACAAAAAAACCCCAAAGCTAGCAGAAGGAAAGAAATCATAAAGATCAGATCAGAAATAAATGAAAAAGAAATGAAGGAAACAATAGCAAAAATCAATGAAACTAAAAGCTGGTTCTTTGAGAAGATAAACAAAGTTGATAAACCATTAGCCAGACTCATCAAGAGAAAAAGGGAGAAGACTCAAATCAATAGAATTAGAAATGAAAAAGGAGAAGTAACCACTGACACTGCAGAAATACATACGATCATGAGAGATTACTACAAGCAACTCTATGCCAATAAAATGGACAACCTGGAAGAAATGGACAGATTCTTAGAAATGCACAACCTGCTGAGACTGAAACAGGAAGAAATAGAAAATATCAACAGACCAATCACAAGCACTGAAATTGAAACTGTGATTAAAAACCTTCCAACAAACAAAAGCCCAGGACCAGATGGCTTCACAGGTGAATTCTATCAAACTTTTAGAGAAGAGCTAACACCCATCCTTCTCAAGCTCTACCAAAAAATTGCAGAGGGAGGAACACTCCCAAACTCATTCTATGAGGCCACCATCACCCTGATACCAAAACCAGACAAAGATGTCACAAAGAAAGAAAACTACAGGCCAATATCACTGATGAACATAGATGCAAAAATCCTCAACAAGATACTAGCAAACAGAATCCAACAGCACATTAAAAGGATTATACACCATGATCAAGTGGGGTTTATTCCAGGAATGCAAGGATTCTTCAATATACGCAAATCAATCAACGTGATACATCATATTAACAAACTGAAGGAGAAAAACCATATGATCATCTCAATAGATGCAGAGAAAGCTTTCAACAAAATTCAACACCCATTTATGATAAAAGCCCTGCAGAAAGTAGGCATAGAGGGAACTTTCCTCAACATAATAAAGGCCATATATGACAAACCCACAGCCAACATTGTCCTCAATGGTGAAAAACTGAAACCATTTCCACTAAGATCAGTAACAAAACAAGGTTGCCCACTCTCACCACTATTATTCAACATAGTTTTGGAAGTGTTAGCCACAGCAATCAGAGAAGAAAAAGAAATAAAAGGAATCCAAATCGGAAAAGAAGAAGTAAAGCTGTCACTGTTTGCAGATGACATGATACTATACATAGAGAATCCTAAAGATGCTACCAGAAAACTCCTAGAGCTAATCAATGAATTTGGGGAAGTAGCAGGATACAAAATTAATGCACAGAAATCTCTTGCATTTCTATACATTAATGATGAAAAATCTGAAAGTGAAATTAAAAAAACACTCCCGTTTACCACTGCAACAAAAAGAATAAAATATCTAGGAATAAACCTACCTAAGGAGACAAAAGACCTGTATGCAGAAAATTATAAGACACTGGTGAAAGAAATTAAGGATGATACAAATAGATGGAGAGATATACCATGTTCTTGGATTGGAAGAATCAACATTGTGAAAATGAGTCTACTACCTAAAGCAATCTACAGATTCAATGCAATCCCTATCAAACTACCACTGGCATTTTTCACAGAACTAGAACAAAAAATTTCACAATTTGTATGGAAACACAAGACCCCGAATAGCCAAAGCAATCTTGAGAACGAAAAATGGAGCTGGAGGAATCAGGCTCCCTGACTTCAGACGATATTACAAAGCTACAGTAATCGAGACAGTTTGGTACTGGCACAAAAACAGAAATATAGATCAATGGAACAGGATAGAAAGCCCAGAGATAAACCCACGCACATATGGTCACCTTATCTTTGATAAAGGAGGCAAGCATATACAGTGGAGAAAAGACAGCCTCTTCAATAAGTGGTGCTGGGAAAATTGGACAGATACATGTAAAAGTATGAAATTAGAACACTTCCTGACACCATACACAAAAATAAACTCAAAATGGATTAAATACCTAAGTGTAAGGCCAGACACTATCAAACTCTTAGAGGAAAACATAGGCAGAACACTCTATGACATAAATCACAGCAAGATTCTTTTTGACCCAGCTCCTAGAGAAATGGAAATAAAAACACAAACAAATGGGACCTAATGAAACTTAAAAGCTTTTGCACAGCAAAGAAAACCATAAACAAGACCAACAGACAACCCTCAGAATGGGAGAAAATATTTGCAAATGAAGCAACTGACAAAGGATTAATCTCCAAGATTTACAAGCAGCTCATGCAGCTCAATAACAAAAAAAACGAAAAACCCAATCCAAAAATGGGCAGAAGACCTAAATAGACATTTCTCCAAAGAAGATACACAGGTTGTCAACAGACACATGAAGGAATGCTCAACATCATTAATCACTAGAGAAATGCAAATCAAAACTACAATGAGATATCATCTCACACCGGTCAGAATGGCCATCATCAAAAAATCTAGAAACAATAAATGCTGGAGAGGGTGTGGAGGAAAGGGAACACTCTTGCACTGTTGGTGGGAATGTAAATTGATACAGCCACTATGGAGAACAGTAGGGAGGTTCCTTAAAAAACTACAAATAGAACTACCATACGAGCCAGCAATCCCACTACTGGGGATATACCCTGAGAAAACCATAGTTCCAAAAGAGTCATGGACCAAAATGTTCATTGCAGCTCTATTTACAATAGCCAGGACATGGAAGCAAGCTAAGTGTCCATCATCGGATGAATGGATAAAGAAGATGTGGCACATATGTACAATGGAATATTACTCAGACATAAAAAGAAATGAAATGGAGGTATTTGTAATGAGGTGGATGGAGTTAGAGTCTGTCATACAGAGTGAAGTAAGTCAGAAAGAGAAAAACAAATACAGTATGCTAACACATATATATGGAATCTAAGGGGAAAAAAAGGCCATGAAGAACTTAGTGGCAAGACGGGAATAAACGCACAGACCTACTAGAGAATGGACTTGAGGATATGGGGAAGGGGACGGGTGAGATGTGACAGGGTGAGAGAGTGTCATGGACATATATACACTACCAAATGTAAAATAGATAGCTAGTGGGAAGCAGCCGCATAGCACAGGCAGATCAGCTCGGTGCTGTGTGACCACCTAGAGGGGTGGGATGGGGAGGGTGGGAGGGAGGGAGATGCAAGAGGGAAGAGATATGGGAACATATGTATATGAATAACTGATTCACTTTGTTATAAAGCAGAAACTAACACACCATTGTAAAGCAATTATACTTCAATAAAGATGTTTAAAAAAAAAAGGTTTCAGCTCACACCAGTCAAATCACCATCAGCAAAAAGTCTAAAAACTATAAATTCTGAAGGGGTTTTACAGAACTGTGTACCTTCTAGTTGCTGGTGGGATGTAAAGTGGTAACAGCACTAACAAAAACTGAATGGAGCTGCTTTAAAAGGTTAAAACTGAGCTACATATGATACGGCAGGGCACCTTTTGGGCCTATATCATAAGACGACCAGAATCGGAAAGACAGCGACAGGCAAATGTGCACTGCAGCAATACTGAAATAGCCAAGACATGGAAGCAAAAAACAGGTCCATAATAAGATGAATGGTCAAAGAAGAAGGGGTATATGGACAGAATGGAATCTCAGTCACGAGTAAGAATAAAAGAATGGCATATGCAGCACCACAGAGGAGCCTAGAGATAATCACACAGCGTGAAGTAAGTCAGAATGCGAAAGACAAATGCCCTATGAGGTCCGTTATGTTATCTGAAAATTCATAAAAATGAACATATTTCCATAGAGAAAGGCAATCTCAGACTGAGAAGACAAACTTATGGTTAAGCCAAAGAAAAGGTGTGAGGAATGGATAAATTAGGATATTGGGGTTAACACACATATACTAATACATATAAAATATATAATCCCAAAAGACCTATGGAATACCAAAAGTGGTCTACTCAACACTCTGTAACAACGTACATGGAAAAGGACCCAAAGATCAATAGATATATGTATATCTGTAAATGAACAAGATTCTGTACACCTAGAAAAAAAAGACATTTTTCAATCAAATTTGCTCTGATAAAAACTACAACTTAAAGACACAAACAAGAATTACGGAGGCTAAAACTTATGGGGGTTTGTCCTGGCACATTCCACTCTAATCTGCAACCTAAAAGCACAACTTGCAGCAAGGTTCTGTTTCCCTAGCAAGCAGAGTTGGCAACGTAGAGATGCTGCCACACTAAGGCCGTTTTCTGAAACAGCAGCTTTAAATCTATTGCTAATGGTCACTAATATTCACAAGGACTGCAGGGCTGTAAATGACTCATGCCCTCAAAAAATGTCCTGGGGTAGGGAAAGGCCAAAAAAATCCAAACGCGGCAAATTTTTCAAGAAGGCAATTTGAAGTTGTAACATTAGCTCTATCTTAAAAAAAATGAAAAGCACATTGATAAATGCAAAACATCAGGAATTATTACACGCAGGCAAATCCAATCTACACAAAGGTATCACGTCACACCAGTCAGAATGACCATCAGCAAAAAGTCAACAAACAATAGATGCTGAAGAAGTTGTGGAGAATAGCGTAACCTCTCGGTCTAAGTGGGATGTAAACTGATAACGGCCAATAATAGGAAGAAAATGGCAGCACGTTTAAAGGTAAAAATTGACTCACCATATGATCCGGAAGGCCCACAATTGGGCCTGTCACCTGTGAAAGCCAGAATCAAAAAGACACGGGATGGAAAATCGTGTATTGCAGCAGTATTTACAATAGCCAAGACATGGAAGCAAACAAAATGTCCATCAAAGATAAATGGACAAAGAAGAAGTGGTATACATACCGAGTGGAATAGTAGCCTCGGGAAAAAAATTAACAATGCCATTTTCAGGACTACAGATGAGCCTAGAAATAATCATATAACATTAAGTAAGTAAAAAGGGTATGACAAATATCCTATGATATCATGTATACATGTTATCCTAAGATTGCTACCAATGAACATATTTCCACAGAAACAGACACTCACAGACTTATAAAACAAACAAATGCTTAGCGAAAATGAAAGGTGGGAGGATGGATAAATTAGGACTATGGGGCTAACATACATATACTAATGTATGTTAAATGTATATAAACATATAACATATAAACACTATGAATTATATAGTCACCAATACATATAAAATATATAATGACAAAAACCTACCAAATACCAAGGGAGGTCTACTCAACATTCTGTATTAACATACATGGTAACAGGACCTGAAGATGACCAGACATATGTATGAATCATTGAGCAGATTCTGTACAGCCAGAAAACCGCAACACTCTAATCAAGTTTACTCCGATAAGAAATAGAAATTAAATTTAAAAAGCAAACATAAGTAAGGAGACATAAAGTTCTGGGGGCCTTTCCCAGCACAATCCACTCTAATATACAACCTTGGAACTCTACCTCCAGGAAGATTCTTTTGCACTAGTAACAAGGGCTGAGAACGTAATAATGCTGCTGCCTTGTGGCTGTATCCCACAACAGCAGCTTTAAACCAAGTGCTAATGGTTGCTTAATAGTCACAAGGACTGCAGGGCTGTAAATGACACCTGTCCTCAAAAAATGCCCTGGGGGGCTTCCCTGGTGGCGCAGTGGTTGAGAATCTGCCTGCCAACGCAGGGGACACGGGTTCGAGCCCTGGTCTGGGAAGATCCCACATGCCGCGGAGCGACTGAGCCCGTGAGCCACAATTGCTGAGCCTGCGCGTCTGGAGCCTGTGCTCCGCAACGGGAGAGGCCACGATAGTGAGAGGCCCGCGCAACGCGATGAAGAGTGGCCCCCACTTGCCGCAACTAGAGAAAGCCCTCGCACAGAAATGAAGACCCAACACAGTCATAAATAAATAAATAAAATTTAAAAAAAAAATGCCCTGCGATAGGGAATAGGCAAGAAAATTCAACACATGACAAATTTTTCAAGAAGTCAATAGGAAGAGGGAAGTTGTAATCACTCTTTAAAAAAAAGCGAAAAGAAGAAAAAGGATATGCCTAAAGCTCAGTATAAGGAATTATTAGCCACATGCAAACGCAACGTGAAAAAGGTTTCAGCTCACACCAGTCAAATGACCATCAGCAAAAAGTCTACCAACTATAAATGCTGAAGGGGTTTTAGAGAACTGTCATCCTTCTAGCTGCTGGTGGGATGTAAAGTGGTAACAGCACTCACGGAAACTGAATGGAGCTGCTTTAAAAGGTAAAAATTGAGCTACCATATAATGCAGCAGGGCACCTTTTGGGCCTATAACCTAAGACCACCAGAATCGGAAAGACAGAGGCAGGCAAATGTGCACTGCAGCAATACTGAAATAGCCAAGACATGGAAGCAAAAAAAAGTTCCATAAACAGATGAATGGACAAAGAAAAAGTGGTATATGGACAGAATGGAATAGTAGACTTGGGAAAAAAATGAACAATGCCGTTTTCAGGACTACAAATGAGCCTAGAAATTATCATATTAGGTTAAGTAAGTCAAGAGGGAATGACAAATATACTATGATATCATTTATACATGTTATCCTACGATTGCTACCAATGAACATATTTCCACAGAAAAAGACAATCACAGACTTATAAAACAAACTAATGGTTAGCCAAAATGAAAGGTGGGAGGATGGATAAATTAGGACTATGGGGCTAACATACATATACTAATGTATGCTACATGTACCTAAACTATATGAATTATATAGTCACCAATACATATAAAATATATAATGACAAAACACCTACCAAATACCAAGGGAGGTCTACTCAACATTCTGTAATAACATACAAGGTAACAGAATCCGAAGATGAACAGACATATGTATGAATCATTAAGCAGATTCTGTACAGCCAGAAAACCACAACACTCTAATCAAATTTACTCCGATAAGAAATAGAATTTAAATTTAAAAAACAAACATAAGTAAGGTGACATAAATTTCTGGGGGCTTGTCACAGCACATTCCAGTGTAATTTACAACCTTGGAACACTACCTCCAGGAAGACTCTGTTGCCCCAGTAACAAGAGTTGAGAACGTAATAATGCTGCCGCCTTGTAGCTGTTTCCCACAACAGCAGCTTTAAACCAGGTACTAATGGTTGCTTAATAGTCACAAGGACTGCAGGGCTGTAAATGACACCTGTCCTCAAAAAATGCCCTGGGGTAGGGAATAGGCAAGAAAATTCTACACATGACAAATGTTTCAAGAAGTCAATATGAAGAGGGAAATTGTAGTCACTCTTTAAATAAAAAAGGAAAAGGAAAGAAAGGACATGCCTAAAGCTCATTATAAGGAATTATTAGCCACATGCAAATCCAACTTCCAAAAAGGTTTCAGCTCACACCAGTCCAATGACCATCAGCAAAAAGTCTACAAACTATAAATGCTGAAGGGCTTTTAGAGAACTCTGTACCTTCTAGCTGCTGGTGGAATGTAAAGTGGTAACAGCACTAACGAAAACTGAATGGAGCTGCTTGAAAAGGTAAAAATTAAGCTACCATATGATGCTGCAGGGCACCTTTTTGGCCTATAACCTAAGACCACAAGAATCGGAAAGACAGAGGCAGGCAAATGGCACTGCAGCAATATTGAAATTGCCAAGACATGGAAGCAAAAAAAAGGTCCATAATCAGATGAATGGACAAAGAAGAAGTGGTATGTGGACAGATTGGAGTATCAGTCACAAAAAAAATAAAAGAATGGCATATGCAGCACCACAGATGAGCCTAGAGATAATCACACAACGTGAAGTAAGTCAGAATGTGAAAGACAGATGCCCTATGATGTCCCTTATGGTATCTGAAAATTCATAAAAATGAACATATTTCCTAGAGAAAGGCAATCTCGGATTGAGAAGACAAACTTATGGTTAAGCCAAAGAAAACGTGTGAGGAATGGATAAATTAGGATATTGGGGTTAACACACATATATTAATACATATAAAATATATAATCCCCAAAGACCTATGGAATACCAAGAGTGGTCTACTCAACACTCTGTAACAACCTACATGGGAAAGGACCCGAAGATCAATAGATATATGTATATGTGTAAATGAACAAGATTCTGTACACCTAGAAAAAAAGACATTTTTTAATCAATTTTGCTCTGATAAAAACTACAACTTAAAGACACAGACAAGAATTACGGAGGCTAAAACTTATGGGGGTTTGTCCTGGCACATTCCACTCTAATCTGCAACCTAAAAGCACAACTTGCAGCAAGGTTCTGTTTCCCTAGCAAGCAGAGCTGGCAACGTAGAAATGCTGCCACCCTAAGGCTTTTTCCTCAAACAGCAGCTTTAAATCTACTGCTAATGGTCACTAATATTCACAAGGACTGCAGGGCTGTAAATGATTCATGCCCTCAAAAAATGTCCTGGGGTAGGGAATGGCCAAACAAATCCAAACGTGGCAAATTTTTCAAGAAGGCAGTTAGAAGTTGTAACTTTAGCTCCATCTTAAAAAAAAATGAAAAGAACATTGATAAACGCAAAACATAAGGAATTATGAGACGCATGCAAATCCAATCTACACAAAGGTATCACCTCACACCAGTCAGAATGACCATCAGCAAAATGTCAACAAACAGAGCATTAACCAAGATGGCGGAGTAGAAGGACGTGTTCTCACTCCCTCTTGCGAGAGCACCAGAATCACAACTGGCTGCTGGACAATCACTGACAGGAAGACCCTGGACTTCACCAAGGAGGATACCCCACGTCCAAGGACAGAGGAGAAGCCACAGTGAGATGGTAGGAGGGGCGCAATCAGAGTAAAATCAAATCCCATAACTGCTGGGTGGGTGACTCACAGACTGGCGAACACTTATACCACAGAAGTCCACCCACTGGAGTGAAGGTTCTGAGCCCCACGTCAGGCTTCCCAACTTGGGGGTCCTGCAACGGGAGGAGGAATTCCTAGAGAATCAGACGTTGAAGCCTAGTGGGAATTGATTGCAGGACTTCTACAGGACTGGGGGAAACAGAGACCCCACTATTGGAGGGCACGCACAAAGTAGTGTGCGCATCGGGACCCAGGGGAAGGAGCAGTGACCCTGGGGGAGACTGAACCAGACCTACCTGCTGGTGTTGGGGGGTCTCCTGCAGAGGCGGGGGGTGGCTCTGTTTCACCGTGGGGACAAGGACACTGGCAGCGGAGGTTCTGGGAAGTGCTCCTTGGCGTGAGCCCTCCCAGAGTCTGCCATTAACCCCACCAAAGAGCCCAGGTAGGCTCCAGTGTTGGGTTGCCTCAGGCAAAACAACCAACAGGGAGGGAACCCAGCCCCACCCATCAACAGTCAAGTGGATTAAAGTTTTACTGAGCTCTGACCGCCACAGCAACAATCAGCTCTACCCACCACCAGAGCCTCCCATCAAGCCTCTTAGATAGCCTCAACCACCAGAGGGCAGACAGCAGAAGCAAGAAAAACTACAATCCTGCAGCCTGTGGACCAAAAACCACAGTTACAGAAAGATAGACAAGATGAAAAGGCAGAGGGCTATGTACCAGATGAAGGAACAAGAAAAAACCCCAGAAAAACAACTAAATGAAGTGGAGATAGGCAACCTTCCAGAAAAAGAATTCAGAATAATGATAGTGAAGATGATCCAGGACCTCGGAATAAGAATGGAGGCAAAGATCGAGAAGATGCAAGAAATGATTAACAAAGACCTAGAAGAATTAAAGAACAAACAAACAGAGATGACCAATACAATAACTGAAATGAAAACTACACTAGAAGGAATCAATAGCAGAATAACTGAGGCAGAAGAACGGATAAGTGACCTGGAAGACAGAATGGTGGAATTCACTGCTGCGGAACAGAATAAAGAAAAAAGAATGAAAAGAAATGAAGACAGCCTGAGAGACCTCTGGGACAACATTAAACGCAACAACATTCGCATTATAGGGGTCCCAGAAGGAGAAGAGAGAGAGAAAGGACCAGAGAAAATATTTGAAGAGATTATAGTCGAAAACTTCCCTAACATGGGAAAGGAAATAGCCACCCAAGTCCAGGAAGCGCAGAGAGTCCCATACAGGATAAACCCAAGGAGAAACACGCCGAGACACATAGTAATCAAAGTGGCAAAAATTAAAGACAAAGAAAAATTATTGAAAGCAGCAAGGGAACAACGACAAATAACATACAAGGGAACTCCCATAAGCTTAACAGCTGATTTCTCAGCAGAAGCTCTACAAGCCAGAAGGGAGTGGCATGATATACTTAAAGTGATGAAAGGGAAGAACCTACAACCAAGATTACTCTACCCGGCAAGGATCTCATTTAGATTTGATGGAGAAATCAAAAGCTTTACAGACAAGCAAAAGCTACGAGAATTCAGCACCACCAAACCAGCTCTACAACAAATGCTAAAGGAACTTCTCTAAGTGGGAAACACAAGAGAAGAAAAGGACCTACAAAAACAAACCCCAAACAATTAAGAAAATGGTCATAGGAACATACATATCGATAATTACCTTAAACGTGAATGGATTAAATGCCCCAACCAAAAGACACAGACTGGCTGAATGGATACAAAAACAAGACCCATATATATGCTGTCTACAAGAGACCCACTTTAGACCTAGGGACACATACAGACTGAAAGTGAGGGGATGGAAAAAGATATTCCATGCAAATGGAAATCAAAAGAAAGCTGGAGTAGCTATACTCATATCAGATAAAATAGACTTTAAAATAAAGAATGTTACAAGAGACAAGGAAGGACACTACATAATGATCAAGGGATCAATCCAAGAAGAAGATATAACAATTATAAATATATATGCACCCAACATAGGAGCACCTCAATACATAAGGCAACTGCTAACAGCTATAAAAGAGGAGATCGACAGTAACACAATCATAGTGGGGGACTTTAACACCTCACTTACACCAATGGACAGATCATCCAAAATGAAAATGAATAAGGAAACAGAAGCTTTAAATGACACAATAGACCAGTTAGATTTAATTGATATATATAGGACATTCCATCCAAAAACAGCAGATTACACGTTCTTCTCAAGTGCGCACGGAACATTCTCCAGGATAGATCACATCTTGGGTCACAAATCAAGCCTCAGTAAATTTAAGAAAATTGAAATCATATCAAGCATCTTTTCGGACCACAACGCTATGAGATTAGAAATGAATTACCGGGAAAAAAACGTAAAACAGACAAACACATGGAGGCTAAACAATACGTTACTAAATAACCAAGAGATCACTGAAGAAATCAGAGAGGAAATCAAAAAATACCTAGAGACAAATGACAATGAAAACACGACGACCCAAAACCTATGGGATGCAGCAAAAGCAGTTCTAAGAGGGAAGTTTATAGCTATACAAGCCTATCTCAAGAAACAAGAAAAATCTCAAGTAAACAATCTAACCTTACACCTAAAGAAACTAGAGAAAGAAGAACAAACAAAACCCAAAGTTAGCAGAAGGAAAGAAATCATAAAGATCAGAGCAGAAATAAATGAAATAGAAACAAGGAAAACAATAGCAAAGATTAATAAAACTAAAAGTTGGTTCTTTGAGAAGATAAACAAAATTGATAAGCCATTAGCCAGACTCATCAAGAAAAAGAGGGAGAGGACTCAAATCAATAAAATCAGAAATGAAAAAGGAGAAGTTACAACAGACACCGCAGAAATACAAAGCATCCTAAGAGACTACTACAAGCAACTTTATGCCAATAAAATGGACAACCTGGAAGAAATGGACACATTTTTAGAAAGGTATAACCTTCCAAGACTGAACCAGGAAGAAACAGAAAATATGAACAGACCAATCACAAGTAATGAAATTGAAACTGTGATTAAAAATCTTCCAACAAACAAAAGTCCAGGACCAGATGGCTTCACAGGTGAATTCTATCAAACATTTAGAGAAGAGCTAACACCTATCCTTCTCAAACTCTTCCAAAAAATTGCAGAGGAAGGAACACTCCCAAACTCATTCTATGAGGCCACCATCACCCTGATACCAAAACCAGACAAAGACACTACAAAAAAAGAAAATTACAGACCAATATCACTGATGAATATAGATGCAAAAATCCTCAACAAAATACTAGCAAACAGAATCCAACAACACATTAAAAGGATCATACACCACGATCAAGTGGGATTTATCCCAGGGATGCAAGGATTCTTCAATATACGCAAATCAATCAATGTGATACACCATATTAACAAATTGAAGAAGAAAAACCATATGATCATCTCAATAGATGCAGAAAAAGCTTTTGACAAAATTCAACACCCATTTATGATAAAAACTCTCCAGAAAGTGGGCATAGAGGGAACCTACCTCAACATAATAAAGGCCATATATGACAAACCCACAGCAAACATCATTCTCAATGGTGAAAAACTGAAAGCATTTCCTCTAAGATCAGGAACGAGACACGATGTCCACTCTCACCACTATTATTCAACATAGTTCTGGAAGTCCTAGCCACGGCAATCAGAGAAGAAAAAGAAATAAAAGGAATACAAATTGGAAAAGAAGAAGTAAAACTGTCACTGTTTGCGGATGACATGATACTATACATAGAGAATCCTAAAACTGCCACCAGAAAACTGCTAGAGCTAATGAATGAATATGGTAAAGTTGCAGGATACAAAATGAATGCACAGAAATCTCTTGCATTCCTATACACCAATGATGAAAAATCTGAAAGAGAAATTATGGAAACACTCCCATTTACCATTGGAACAAAAAGAATAAAACACCTAGGAATAAACCTACCTAGGGAGACAAAAGACCTGTATGCAGAAAACTATAAGACACTGATGAAAGAAATTAAAGATGATACCAACAGATGGAGAGATATACCATGTTCTTGGATTGGAAGAATCAACATTGTGAAAATGAGTATACTACCCAAAGCAATCTACAGATTCAATGCAATCCCTATCAAATTACCAATGGCATTTTTTACGGAGCTAGAACAAATCATCTTAAAATTTGTATGGAGACACAAAAGACCCTGAATAGCCAAAGCAGTCTTGAGGGATAAAAATGGAGCTGGAGGAATCAGACTCCCTGACTTCAGACTATACTACAAAGCTACAGTAATCAAGACAATATGGTACTGGCACAAAAACAGAAACATAGATCAATGGAACAAGATAGAAAGCCCAGAGATTAACCCACGCACCTATGGTCAACTAATCTATGACAAAGGAGGCAAAGATATACAATGGAGAAAAGACAGTCTCTTCAATAAGTGGTGCTGGGAAAACTGGACAGCTACATGTAAAAGAATGAAATTAGAATACTCCCTAACACCATACACAAAAATAAACTCAAAATGGATTAGAGACCTAAATATAAGACTGGACACTATAAAACTCTTAGAGGAAAACATAGGAAGAACACTCTTTGACATCAATCACAGCAAGATCTTTTTTGATCCACCTCCTAGAGTAATGGAAATAAAAACAAAAATAAACAAATGGGACCTAATGAAACTTCAAAGCTTTTGCACAGCAAAGGAAACCATAAACAAGACGAAAAGACAACCCTCGGAATGGGAGAAAATATTTGCAAACGAATCAACGGACAAAGGATTAATCTCCAAAATATATAAACAGCTCATTCAGCTCAATATTAAAGAAACAAACACCCCAATCCAAAAATGGGCAGAAGACCTAAATAGACATTTCTCCAAAGAAGACATACAGACGGCCACGAAGCACATGAAAAGATGCTCAACATCGCTAATTATTAGAGAAATGCAAATCAAAACTACAAGGAGGTATCACCTCACTCCTGTTAGAATGGGCATCATCAGAAAATCTACAAACAACAAATGCTGGAGAGGGTGTGGAGAAAAGGGAAACCTCTTGCACTGTTGGTGGGAATGTAAATTGATACAGCCACTATGGAGAACAATATGGAGGTTCCTTAAAAAACTAAAAATAGAATTACCATATGACCCAGCAATCCCACTACTGAGCATATACCCAGAGAAAACCGTAATTCAAAAAGACACATGCACCCGAATGTTCATTGCAGCACTATTTACAATAGCCAGGTCATGGAAGCAACCTAAATGCCCATCAACAGACGAATGGATAAAGAAGTTGTGGTACATATATACAATGGAATATTACTCAGCCATATAAAGGAACGAAATTGAGTCATTTGTTGAGAAGTGGATGGATCTAGAGACTGTCATACAGAGTGAAGTAAGTCAGAAAGAGAAAAACAAATATCGTATATTAATGCATGTATGTGGAACCTAGAAAAATGGTACAGATGAGCTGGTTTGCAGGGCAGAAGTTGAGACACAGATGTAGAGAATGGACATATGGACACCAAGGGGGGAAAACTGCAGTGGGGTGGGGATGGTGGTGTGCTGAATTGGGCGATTGGGATTGACATGTATACACTGATGTGTATAAAATTGATGCCTAATAAAAACCTGCAGTATAAAAAAACAAACAAACAAAACAACTAATACTAAACTTTCATTGGGTTATTTGTATGGAAATATGTTAATATAAATGTTTCAGACATTACATGAAATTTCTAAAAATCTTATATTTGTATTTGTATGGAAATATGTATGGAAATATGTTAATATAAATGTTTCAGACATTACATGAAATTTCTAAAAATCTTATATGTTCTGGTATAATGTTATAAGTAATAATCCTAGTTATTACTTTAAAATGTATATCTCAGAAATAACTAATTTTCTGGTCAACTGCATTATTATGAACTTTCATCACATCTTTAAGTGTGGTCATTTTTAAATCTTTTCTCATTTACAGACAGTTCTGGGTGTAGTCTGATGCTTTTGCAAATATGTTCCTATTAAAGGGTTTCATCTTCAAGAAATTCATGGAAAAGACTCTGACAAGTACAGGTTTCTGGTAACTGACTGTACTGCTGAACTGAATGAATAAGCATTTTCAGAACTCTAATGAAAAACTGATGAACTCAAAAAAGTGCTAACAAAAGATCAAGATGAAAAAAAATTTAATTACATGGGACTGAGTGAACTGATGAGGATGAGTATAATTTTTGTGACTTTCTGTCTGAATTTAAAAAAAAATCCCACAAGGACTCAGAGGCAAAGAATATACAAATCAATTTTCACTGCAAAGTAAAGGAGCTGTTACAATGGAGGATTACTGGACTGAATGTCAATATTATGAAATAGTATGAGTGTGTTTCAGGTTTGGTAATTGCAATCATTGTTGCTTTTGTTGTGGTCATCCATGTACAATGCTTAGTGTCAGTCTATTTATCTCTTGTAAAAATAAAATACACTGTGTGTGTGTGAAAAAAAATGTCAACAAGCAATAGGTGCTGAAGAAGTTGTGGAGAAAAGCGTAACCTCTCGGTCTAAGTGGGATGTAAACTGGTAACGGCCAAATAATAGGAACAGGACGGCAGTGCATTTAAAGGTAAAAATTGAGTCACCATATGATCTGGAAGGCCCACTATTGGGCCTGTCACCTGTGAAAGCCAGAATCAAAAAGGAACAGGATGGAAAACCGTGTAATGCAGCAGTATTTACAACAGCCAAGACATGGAAGCAAACAAAATGTCCATCAACAGATAAATGGACAAAGAAGAAGTGGTACACATACCAAATGGAATAGTAGCCTCGGGAAAAAAATGAACAATGCCGTTTTCAGGACTACAGATGAGCCTAGAAATAATCATATTAGGTTAAGTAAGTCAAGAGGGAATGACAAATATCCTATGATACCATGTATACATGTTATCCTAAGATTGCTACCAATAAACATATTTCCACAGAAAAAGACACTCACAGACTTATAAAACAAACAAATGCTTAGCCAAAATGAAAGGTGGGAGGATGGATAAATTAGGACTATGGGGCTAACATAGATATACTAATGTATGTTAAACGTATATAAACATATAACATATAAACCATATGAATTATATACTCACCAATACATTTAAAATATATAATGACAAAACACCTACCAAATACCAAGGGAGGTCTACTCAACATTCTGTAATAACATACAAGGTAACAGAATCCGAAGATGAACAGACATATGTATGAATCATTGAGCAGATTCTGTACAGCCAGAAAACCACAACACTCTAATCAAATTTACTCCGATAAGAAATAGAAATTAAATTTAAAAAACAAACATAAGTAAGGTGACATAAACTTCTGGGGGCTTGTCCCAACACATTCCATTCTAATTTACAACCTTGGAACACTACTTTCAGGAAGACTCTTTTGCACTAGTAACAAGCGTTGAGAACGTAATAATGCTGCCGCCTTGTGGTTGTTTCCCATAACAGCAGCTTTAAACCAAGTGCTAATGGTTGCTTAATAGTCACAAGGACTGCAGGGCTGTAAATGACACCTGCCCTCAACAAATGCCCTGGGGTAGGGAATAGGCAAGAAAATTCTACACATTACAACTTTTTCAAGAAGTCAATATGAAGAGGGAAGTTGTAGTCACTCTTTAAAAAAGAAGGAAAAGAAAAAAGAGGACATGCCTAAAGCTCAGTATAAGGAATTATTAGCCACATGCAAATCCAACGTGAAAACGTTTCAGCTCACACCAGTCAAATGACCATCAGCAAAAAGTCTACAAACTATAAATGCTAAGGGCTTTTAGAGAACTCTGTACCTTCTAGCTGCTGGTGGAATGTAAAGTGGTAACAGCACTAACGAAAACTGAACGGAGCTGCTTTAAAACGTAAAAATTGAGCTACCATATGATGCGGCAGGGCACCTTTTGGGCCTATAACCTAAGACCACAAGAATCGGAAAGACAGAGGCTGGCAAATGTGCACTCCAGCAATATTGAAATAGCCAAGACATGGAAACACAAAAAAGGTCCATAATCAGATGAATGGACAAAGAAGAAGTGGTAATATGGACAGAATGGAATATCAGTCACGGAAAAAAATAAAAGAATGGCATATGCAGCACCACAGAGGAGCCTAGAGATAATCACACAACGTGAAGTAAGTCAGAATGAGAAAGACAAATGCCCTATGATGTCCCTTATGTTATCTGAAAATTCATAAAAATGAACATATTTCCATAGAGAAAGGCAATCTCAGATTGAGAAGACAAACTTATGGTTAAGCCAAAGAAAACGTGTGAGGAATGGATAAATTAGGATATTGGGGTTAACACACATATACTAATACATATAAAATATATAATCCCCAAAGACCTATGGAATACCAAGAGTGGTCTACTCAACACTCTGTAACAACCTACATGGAAAAGGACCCAAAGATCAATAAATATAGGTATATGTGTAAATGAACAAGATTCTGTACTCCTACAAAAAAAAAATTTTTTTCAATCAAATTTGCTCTGATAAAAACTACAACTTAAAGAGACAGACAAGAATTACGGAGGTTAAACTTATGGGGGTTTGTCCTGGCACATTCCACTCTAATCTGCAACCTAAAACCACAACTTGCAGCGAAGTTCTGTTTCCCTAGCAAGCAGAGTTGGCAACGTAGAAATCCTGCCACCCAAAAGCCGTTTCCTCAAACAGCAGCTTTAAATCTACTGCTAATGGTCACTAATATTCACAAGGACTGCAGGGCTGTAAATGACTCATGCCCTCAAAAAATGTCCTGGGGAAGGGAATGGCCAAAAAAATCCAAACGCAGCAAATTTTTCAAGAAGGCAGTTAGAAGTTGTACGTTTCGCTCAATCTTAAAAAAAAAGTGAAAAGGACACTGATAAACGCAAAACATCAGGAAATATGAGACGCATGCAAATCCAATCTACACAAAGGTATCACCTCACACCAGTCAGAATGACCATCAGCAAAAAGTCTACAAACAATAGATGTTGAAGAAGTTGTGGAGATTAGCGTAACCTCTCGGTCTAAGTGGGATGTAAACTGGTAACGGCCAATAATAGGAACAGAATGGCAGCGCATTTAAAGGTAAAAATTGAGTCACCATATGATCCGGAAGTCCCACTATTGGGCCTTTCACCTGTGAAAGTCAGAATCAAAAAGACACGGGATGGGGCTTCCCTGGTGGTGCAGTGGTTGAGAGTCTGCCTGCCAAGGCAGGGGCCACGGGTTCGATCCCTGGTCTGAGAGGATCCCGCATGCCGCGGAGCAATTGGGCCCGTGAGCCAAAGCTGCTGAGCCTGCGCATCTGGAGCCTGTGCTCCGCAGCGGGAGAGGCCGCGATGGTGGGAGGCCCGCGCACCGTGATGAGGAGTGGCCCCCACTTGCCGCAACTGGAGAAAGCCCTCGCACAGAAACAAGGAACCAGCACAGCCAAAAATAAATAAATAAATTCATTAATTAATTTAAAAAAAAATCTTAAAAAAAAAAAGACACGGGATGGAAAATCGTGTATTGCAGCAGTATTTACAATAGCCAAGACATGGAAGCAAACAAAATGTCCATCAACAGATAAATGGACACAGAAGAAGTGGTACACATACCGAATGGAAGAGTAGCCTCGGGAAAAAAATGAACAATGCCGTTTTCAGGACTACACATGAGCCTAGAAATAATCATATTAGCTTAAGTAAGTCAAGAGGGAATGATAAATATCCTATGATATCTTGTATACATGTTAGCCTAAGGTTGCTACCAATAAACATATTTTCACAGAAAAAGACACTCACAGACTTATAAAACAAACTAATGGTTAGCCAAAATGAAAGGTGGGAGGATGGATAAATTAGGACTATGGGGCTAACATAGATATACTAATGTATGTTAAATGTATATAAACATATAACATATAAACCATATGAATTATATACTCACCAATACATATAAAATATATAAAGACAAAACACCTACCAAATACCAAGGGAGGTCTACTCAACTTTCTGTAATAACATACAAGGTAACAGGATCCGAAGATGAACAGACATATGTATGAATCATTGAGCAGATTCTGTACAGCCAGAAAACCACAACACTCTAATCAAATTTACTCCGATAAGAAATAGAAATTAAATTTAAAAAACAAACATAAGTAAGGTGACATAAACTTCTGGGGGCTTGTCCCAGCACATTCCACTCTAATTTACAACCTTGGAACACTACTTTCAGGAAGACTCTTTTGCACTAGTAACAAGCGTTGAGAACGTAATAATGCTGCCGCCTTGTGGTTGTTTCCCATAACAGCAGCTTTAAACCAAGTGCTAATGGTTGCTTAATAGTCACAAGGACTGCAGGGCTGTAAATGACACCTGCCCTCAACAAATGCCCTGGGGTAGGGAATAGGCAAGAAAATTCTACACATTACAACTTTTTCAAGAAGTCAATACGAAGAGGGAAGTTGTAGTCACTCTTTAAAAAAGAAGGAAAAGAAAAAAGAGGACATGCCTAAAGTTCAGTATAAGGAATTATTAGCCACATGCAAATCCAACGTGAAAACGTTTCAGCTCACACCAGTCAAATGACCATCAGCAAAAAGTCTACAAACTATAAATGCTAAGGGCTTTTAGAGAACTCTGTACCTTCTAGCTGCTGGTGGAATGTAAAGTGGTAACAGCACTAACGAAAACTGAACGGAGCTGCTTTAAAACGTAAAAATTGAGCTACCATATGATGCGGCAGGGCACCTTTTGGGCCTATAACCTAAGACCACAAGAATCGGAAAGACAGAGGCTGGCAAATGTGCACTCCAGCAATATTGAAATAGCCAAGACATGGAAACACAAAAAAGGTCCATAATCAGATGAATGGACAAAGAAGAAGTGGTAATATGGACAGAATGGAATATCCGTCACGGAAAAAAATAAAAGAATGGCATATGCAGCACCACAGAGGAGCCTAGAGATAATCACACAACGTGAAGTAAGTCAGAATGAGAAAGACAAATGCCCTATGATGTCCCTTATGTTATCTGAAAATTCATAAAAATGAACATATTTCCATAGAGAAAGGCAATCTCAGATTGAGAAGACAAACTTATGGTTAAGCCAAAGAAAACGTGTGAGGAATGGATAAATTAGGATATTGGGGTTAACACACATATACTAATACATATAAAATATATAATCCCCAAAGACCTATGGAATACCAAGAGTGGTCTACTCAACACTCTGTAACAACCTACATGGAAAAGGACCCAAAGATCAATAAATATAGGTATATGTGTAAATGAACAAGATTCTGTACTCCTACAAAAAAAAAATTTTTTTCAATCAAATTTGCTCTGATAAAAACTACAACTTAAAGAGACAGACAAGAATTACGGAGGTTAAACTTATGGGGGTTTGTCCTGGCACATTCCACTCTAATCTGCAACCTAAAACCACAACTTGCAGCGAAGTTCTGTTTCCCTAGCAAGCAGAGTTGGCAACGTAGAAATCCTGCCACCCAAAAGCCGTTTCCTCAAACAGCAGCTTTAAATCTACTGCTAATGGTCACTAATATTCACAAGGACTGCAGGGCTGTAAATGACTCATGCCCTCAAAAAATGTCCTGGGGAAGGGAATGGCCAAAAAAATCCAAACGCAGCAAATTTTTCAAGAAGGCAGTTAGAAGTTGTACGTTTCGCTCAATCTTAAAAAAAAAGTGAAAAGGACACTGATAAACGCAAAACATCAGGAAATATGAGACGCATGCAAATCCAATCTACACAAAGGTATCACCTCACACCAGTCAGAATGACCATCAGCAAAAAGTCTACAAACAATAGATGTTGAAGAAGTTGTGGAGATTAGCGTAACCTCTCGGTCTAAGTGGGATGTAAACTGGTAACGGCCAATAATAGGAACAGAATGGCAGCGCATTTAAAGGTAAAAATTGAGTCACCATATGATCCGGAAGTCCCACTATTGGGCCTTTCACCTGTGAAAGTCAGAATCAAAAAGACACGGGATGGGGCTTCCCTGGTGGTGCAGTGGTTGAGAGTCTGCCTGCCAAGGCAGGGGCCACGGGTTCGATCCCTGGTCTGGGAGGATCCCGCATGCCGCGGAGCAATTGGGCCCGTGAGCCAAAGCTGCTGAGCCTGCGCATCTGGAGCCTGTGCTCCGCAGCGGGAGAGGCCGCGATGGTGGGAGGCCCGCGCACCGTGATGAGGAGTGGCCCCCACTTGCCGCAACTGGAGAAAGCCCTCGCACAGAAACAAGGAACCAGCACAGCCAAAAATAAATAAATAAATTCATTAATTAATTTAAAAAAAAATCTTAAAAAAAAAAAGACACGGGATGGAAAATCGTGTATTGCAGCAGTATTTACAATAGCCAAGACATGGAAGCAAACAAAATGTCCATCAACAGATAAATGGACACAGAAGAAGTGGTACACATACCGAATGGAAGAGTAGCCTCGGGAAAAAAATGAACAATGCCGTTTTCAGGACTACACATGAGCCTAGAAATAATCATATTAGCTTAAGTAAGTCAAGAGGGAATGATAAATATCCTATGATATCTTGTATACATGTTAGCCTAAGGTTGCTACCAATAAACATATTTTCACAGAAAAAGACACTCACAGACTTATAAAACAAACTAATGGTTAGCCAAAATGAAAGGTGGGAGGATGGATAAATTAGGACTATGGGGCTAACATAGATATACTAATGTATGTTAAACGTATATAAACATATAACATATAAACCATATGAATTATATACTCACCAATACATATAAAATATATAAAGACAAAACACCTACCAAATACCAAGGGAGGTCTACTCAACTTTCTGTAATAACATACAAGGTAACAGGATCCGAAGATGACCAGACATATGTATGAATCATTGAGCAGATTCTGTACAGCCAGAAAACCACAACACTCTAATCAAATTTACTCCGATAAGAAATAGAAATTAAATTTAAAAAACAAACATAAGTAAGGTGACATAAACTTCTGGGGGCTTGTCCCAGCACATTCCACTCTAATTTACAACCTTGGAACACTACTTTCAGGAAGACTCTTTTGCACTAGTAACAAGCGTTGAGAACGTAATAATGCTGCCGCCTTGTGGTTGTTTCCCATAACAGCAGCTTTAAACCAAGTGCTAATGGTTGCTTAATAGTCACAAGGACTGCAGGGCTGTAAATGACACCTGCCCTCAACAAATGCCCTGGGGTAGGGAATAGGCAAGAAAATTCTACACATTACAACTTTTTCAAGAAGTCAATACGAAGAGGGAAGTTGTAGTCACTCTTTAAAAAAGAAGGAAAAGAAAAAAGAGGACATGCCTAAAGTTCAGTATAAGGAATTATTAGCCACATGCAAATCCAACGTGAAAACGTTTCAGCTCACACCAGTCAAATGACCATCAGCAAAAAGTCTACAAACTATAAATGCTAAGGGCTTTTAGAGAACTCTGTAATTTCTAGATGCTGGTGGAATGTAAAGTGGTAACAGCACTAACGAAAACTGAACGGAGCTGCTTTAAAACGTAAAAATTGAGCTACCATATGATGCGGCAGGGCACCTTTTGGGCCTATAACCTAAGACCACAAGAATCGGAAAGACAGAGGCAGGCAAATGTGCACTGCAGCAATACTGAAATAGCCAAGACATGGAAACACAAAAAAGGTCCATAATCAGATGAATGGACAAAGAAGAAGTGGTAATATGGACAGAATGGAATATCCGTCACGGAAAAAAATAAAAGAATGGCATATGCAGCACCACAGAGGAGCCTAGAGATAATCACACAACGTGAAGTAAGTCAGAATGAGAAAGACAAATGCCCTATGATGTCCCTTATGTTATCTGAAAATTCATAAAAATGAACATATTTCCATAGAGAAAGGCAATCTCAGATTGAGAAGACAAACTTATGGTTAAGCCAAAGAAAACGTGTGAGGAATGGATAAATTAGGATATTGGGGTTAACACACATATACTAATACATATAAAATATATAATCCCCAAAGACCTATGGAATACCAAGAGTGGTCTACTCAACACTCTGTAACAACCTACATGGAAAAGGACCCAAAGATCAATAAATATAGGTATATGTGTAAATGAACAAGATTCTGTACTCCTACAAAAAAAAAATTTTTTTCAATCAAATTTGCTCTGATAAAAACTACAACTTAAAGAGACAGACAAGAATTACGGAGGTTAAACTTATGGGGGTTTGTCCTGGCACATTCCACTCTAATCTGCAACCTAAAACCACAACTTGCAGCGAAGTTCTGTTTCCCTAGCAAGCAGAGTTGGCAACGTAGAAATCCTGCCACCCAAAAGCCGTTTCCTCAAACAGCAGCTTTAAATCTACTGCTAATGGTCACTAATATTCACAAGGACTGCAGGGCTGTAAATGACTCATGCCCTCAAAAAATGTCCTGGGGAAGGGAATGGCCAAAAAAATCCAAACGCAGCAAATTTTTCAAGAAGGCAGTTAGAAGTTGTACGTTTCGCTCAATCTTAAAAAAAAAGTGAAAAGGACACTGATAAACGCAAAACATCAGGAAATATGAGACGCATGCAAATCCAATCTACACAAAGGTATCACCTCACACCAGTCAGAATGACCATCAGCAAAAAGTCTACAAACAATAGATGTTGAAGAAGTTGTGGAGAATAGCGTAACCTCTCGGTCTAAGTGGGATGTAAACTGGTAACGGCCAATAATAGGAACAGAATGGCAGCGCATTTAAAGGTAAAAATTGAGTCACCATATGATCCGGAAGTCCCACTATTGGGCCTTTCACCTGTGAAAGTCAGAATCAAAAAGACACGGGATGGGGCTTCCCTGGTGGTGCAGTGGTTGAGAGTCTGCCTGCCAAGGCAGGGGCCACGGGTTCGATCCCTGGTCTGGGAGGATCCCGCATGCCGCGGAGCAATTGGGCCCGTGAGCCAAAGCTGCTGAGCCTGCGCATCTGGAGCCTGTGCTCCGCAGCGGGAGAGGCCGCGATGGTGGGAGGCCCGCGCACCGTGATGAGGAGTGGCCCCCACTTGCCGCAACTGGAGAAAGCCCTCGCACAGAAACAAGGAACCAGCACAGCCAAAAATAAATAAATAAATTCATTAATTAATTTAAAAAAAAATCTTAAAAAAAAAAAGACACGGGATGGAAAATCGTGTATTGCAGCAGTATTTACAATAGCCAAGACATGGAAGCAAACAAAATGTCCATCAACAGATAAATGGACACAGAAGAAGTGGTACACATACCGAATGGAAGAGTAGCCTCGGGAAAAAAATGAACAATGCCGTTTTCAGGACTACACATGAGCCTAGAAATAATCATATTAGCTTAAGTAAGTCAAGAGGGAATGATAAATATCCTATGATATCTTGTATACATGTTAGCCTAAGGTTGCTACCAATAAACATATTTTCACAGAAAAAGACACTCACAGACTTATAAAACAAACTAATGGTTAGCCAAAATGAAAGGTGGGAGGATGGATAAATTAGGACTATGGGGCTAACATAGATATACTAATGTATGTTAAATGTATATAAACATATAACATATAAACCATATGAATTATATACTCACCAATACATATAAAATATATAAAGACAAAACACCTACCAAATACCAAGGGAGGTCTACTCAACTTTCTGTAATAACATACAAGGTAACAGGATCCGAAGATGACCAGACATATGTATGAATCATTGAGCAGATTCTGTACAGCCAGAAAACCACAACACTCTAATCAAATTTACTCCGATAAGAAATAGAAATTAAATTTAAAAAACAAACATAAGTAAGGTGACATAAACTTCTGGGGGCTTGTCCCAGCACATTCCACTCTAATTTACAACCTTGGAACACTACTTTCAGGAAGACTCTTTTGCACTAGTAACAAGCGTTGAGAACGTAATAATGCTGCCGCCTTGTGGTTGTTTCCCATAACAGCAGCTTTAAACCAAGTGCTAATGGTTGCTTAATAGTCACAAGGACTGCAGGGCTGTAAATGACACCTGCCCTCAACAAATGCCCTGGGGTAGGGAATAGGCAAGAAAATTCTACACATTACAACTTTTTCAAGAAGTCAATACGAAGAGGGAAGTTGTAGTCACTCTTTAAAAAAGAAGGAAAAGAAAAAAGAGGACATGCCTAAAGTTCAGTATAAGGAATTATTAGCCACATGCAAATCCAACGTGAAAACGTTTCAGCTCACACCAGTCAAATGACCATCAGCAAAAAGTCTACAAACTATAAATGCTAAGGGCTTTTAGAGAACTCTGTAATTTCTAGATGCTGGTGGAATGTAAAGTGGTAACAGCACTAACGAAAACTGAACGGAGCTGCTTTAAAACGTAAAAATTGAGCTACCATATGATGCGGCAGGGCACCTTTTGGGCCTATAACCTAAGACCACAAGAATCGGAAAGACAGAGGCAGGCAAATGTGCACTGCAGCAATACTGAAATAGCCAAGACATGGAAACACAAAAAAGGTCCATAATCAGATGAATGGACAAAGAAGAAGTGGTAATATGGACAGAATGGAATATCCGTCACGGAAAAAAATAAAAGAATGGCGTATGCAGCACCACAGAGGAGCCTAGAGATAATCACACAACGTGAAGTAAGTCAGAATGAGAAAGACAAATGCCCTATGATGTCCCTTATGTTATCTGAAAATTCATAAAAATGAACATATTTCCATAGAGAAAGGCAATCTCAGATTGAGAAGACAAACTTATGGTTAAGCCAAAGAAAACGTGTGAGGAATGGATAAATTAGGATATTGGGGTTAACACACATATACTAATACATATAAAATATATAATCCCCAAAGACCTATGGAATACCAAGAGTGGTCTACTCAACACTCTGTAACAACCTACATGGAAAAGGACCCAAAGATCAATAAATATAGGTATATGTGTAAATGAACAAGATTCTGTACTCCTACAAAAAAAAAATTTTTTTCAATCAAATTTGCTCTGATAAAAACTACAACTTAAAGAGACAGACAAGAATTACGGAGGTTAAACTTATGGGGGTTTGTCCTGGCACATTCCACTCTAATCTGCAACCTAAAACCACAACTTGCAGCGAAGTTCTGTTTCCCTAGCAAGCAGAGTTGGCAACGTAGAAATCCTGCCACCCAAAAGCCGTTTCCTCAAACAGCAGCTTTAAATCTACTGCTAATGGTCACTAATATTCACAAGGACTGCAGGGCTGTAAATGACTCATGCCCTCAAAAAATGTCCTGGGGAAGGGAATGGCCAAAAAAATCCAAACGCAGCAAATTTTTCAAGAAGGCAGTTAGAAGTTGTACGTTTCGCTCAATCTTAAAAAAAAAGTGAAAAGGACACTGATAAACGCAAAACATCAGGAAATATGAGACGCATGCAAATCCAATCTACACAAAGGTATCACCTCACACCAGTCAGAATGACCATCAGCAAAAAGTCTACAAACAATAGATGTTGAAGAAGTTGTGGAGAATAGCGTAACCTCTCGGTCTAAGTGGGATGTAAACTGGTAACGGCCAATAATAGGAACAGAATGGCAGCGCATTTAAAGGTAAAAATTGAGTCACCATATGATCCGGAAGTCCCACTATTGGGCCTTTCACCTGTGAAAGTCAGAATCAAAAAGACACGGGATGGGGCTTCCCTGGTGGTGCAGTGGTTGAGAGTCTGCCTGCCAAGGCAGGGGCCACGGGTTCGATCCCTGGTCTGGGAGGATCCCGCATGCCGCGGAGCAATTGGGCCCGTGAGCCAAAGCTGCTGAGCCTGCGCATCTGGAGCCTGTGCTCCGCAGCGGGAGAGGCCGCGATGGTGGGAGGCCCGCGCACCGTGATGAGGAGTGGCCCCCACTTGCCGCAACTGGAGAAAGCCCTCGCACAGAAACAAGGAACCAGCACAGCCAAAAATAAATAAATAAATTCATTAATTAATTTAAAAAAAAATCTTAAAAAAAAAAAGACACGGGATGGAAAATCGTGTATTGCAGCAGTATTTACAATAGCCAAGACATGGAAGCAAACAAAATGTCCATCAACAGATAAATGGACACAGAAGAAGTGGTACACATACCGAATGGAAGAGTAGCCTCGGGAAAAAAATGAACAATGCCGTTTTCAGGACTACACATGAGCCTAGAAATAATCATATTAGCTTAAGTAAGTCAAGAGGGAATGATAAATATCCTATGATATCTTGTATACATGTTAGCCTAAGGTTGCTACCAATAAACATATTTTCACAGAAAAAGACACTCACAGACTTATAAAACAAACTAATGGTTAGCCAAAATGAAAGGTGGGAGGATGGATAAATTAGGACTATGGGGCTAACATAGATATACTAATGTATGTTAAATGTATATAAACATATAACATATAAACCATATGAATTATATACTCACCAATACATATAAAATATATAAAGACAAAACACCTACCAAATACCAAGGGAGGTCTACTCAACTTTCTGTAATAACATACAAGGTAACAGGATCCGAAGATGACCAGACATATGTATGAATCATTGAGCAGATTCTGTACAGCCAGAAAACCACAACACTCTAATCAAATTTACTCCGATAAGAAATAGAAATTAAATTTAAAAAACAAACATAAGTAAGGTGACATAAACTTCTGGGGGCTTGTCCCAGCACATTCCACTCTAATTTACAACCTTGGAACACTACTTTCAGGAAGACTCTTTTGCACTAGTAACAAGCGTTGAGAACGTAATAATGCTGCCGCCTTGTGGTTGTTTCCCATAACAGCAGCTTTAAACCAAGTGCTAATGGTTGCTTAATAGTCACAAGGACTGCAGGGCTGTAAATGACACCTGCCCTCAACAAATGCCCTGGGGTAGGGAATAGGCAAGAAAATTCTACACATTACAACTTTTTCAAGAAGTCAATACGAAGAGGGAAGTTGTAGTCACTCTTTAAAAAAGAAGGAAAAGAAAAAAGAGGACATGCCTAAAGTTCAGTATAAGGAATTATTAGCCACATGCAAATCCAACGTGAAAACGTTTCAGCTCACACCAGTCAAATGACCATCAGCAAAAAGTCTACAAACTATAAATGCTAAGGGCTTTTAGAGAACTCTGTAATTTCTAGATGCTGGTGGAATGTAAAGTGGTAACAGCACTAACGAAAACTGAACGGAGCTGCTTTAAAACGTAAAAATTGAGCTACCATATGATGCGGCAGGGCACCTTTTGGGCCTATAACCTAAGACCACAAGAATCGGAAAGACAGAGGCAGGCAAATGTGCACTGCAGCAATACTGAAATAGCCAAGACATGGAAACACAAAAAAGGTCCATAATCAGATGAATGGACAAAGAAGAAGTGGTAATATGGACAGAATGGAATATCCGTCACGGAAAAAAATAAAAGAATGGCGTATGCAGCACCACAGAGGAGCCTAGAGATAATCACACAACGTGAAGTAAGTCAGAATGAGAAAGACAAATGCCCTATGATGTCCCTTATGTTATCTGAAAATTCATAAAAATGAACATATTTCCATAGAGAAAGGCAATCTCAGATTGAGAAGACAAACTTATGGTTAAGCCAAAGAAAACGTGTGAGGAATGGATAAATTAGGATATTGGGGTTAACACACATATACTAATACATATAAAATATATAATCCCCAAAGACCTATGGAATACCAAGAGTGGTCTACTCAACACTCTGTAACAACCTACATGGAAAAGGACCCAAAGATCAATAAATATAGGTATATGTGTAAATGAACAAGATTCTGTACTCCTACAAAAAAAAAATTTTTTTCAATCAAATTTGCTCTGATAAAAACTACAACTTAAAGAGACAGACAAGAATTACGGAGGTTAAACTTATGGGGGTTTGTCCTGGCACATTCCACTCTAATCTGCAACCTAAAACCACAACTTGCAGCGAAGTTCTGTTTCCCTAGCAAGCAGAGTTGGCAACGTAGAAATCCTGCCACCCAAAAGCCGTTTCCTCAAACAGCAGCTTTAAATCTACTGCTAATGGTCACTAATATTCACAAGGACTGCAGGGCTGTAAATGACTCATGCCCTCAAAAAATGTCCTGGGGAAGGGAATGGCCAAAAAAATCCAAACGCAGCAAATTTTTCAAGAAGGCAGTTAGAAGTTGTACGTTTCGCTCAATCTTAAAAAAAAAGTGAAAAGGACACTGATAAACGCAAAACATCAGGAAATATGAGACGCATGCAAATCCAATCTACACAAAGGTATCACCTCACACCAGTCAGAATGACCATCAGCAAAAAGTCTACAAACAATAGATGTTGAAGAAGTTGTGGAGAATAGCGTAACCTCTCGGTCTAAGTGGGATGTAAACTGGTAACGGCCAATAATAGGAACAGAATGGCAGCGCATTTAAAGGTAAAAATTGAGTCACCATATGATCCGGAAGTCCCACTATTGGGCCTTTCACCTGTGAAAGTCAGAATCAAAAAGACACGGGATGGGGCTTCCCTGGTGGTGCAGTGGTTGAGAGTCTGCCTGCCAAGGCAGGGGCCACGGGTTCGATCCCTGGTCTGGGAGGATCCCGCATGCCGCGGAGCAATTGGGCCCGTGAGCCAAAGCTGCTGAGCCTGCGCATCTGGAGCCTGTGCTCCGCAGCGGGAGAGGCCGCGATGGTGGGAGGCCCGCGCACCGTGATGAGGAGTGGCCCCCACTTGCCGCAACTGGAGAAAGCCCTCGCACAGAAACAAGGAACCAGCACAGCCAAAAATAAATAAATAAATTCATTAATTAATTTAAAAAAAAATCTTAAAAAAAAAAAGACACGGGATGGAAAATCGTGTATTGCAGCAGTATTTACAATAGCCAAGACATGGAAGCAAACAAAATGTCCATCAACAGATAAATGGACACAGAAGAAGTGGTACACATACCGAATGGAAGAGTAGCCTCGGGAAAAAAATGAACAATGCCATTTTCAGGACTACACATGAGCCTAGAAATAATCATATTAGCTTAAGTAAGTCAAGAGGGAATGATAAATATCCTATGATATCTTGTATACATGTTAGCCTAAGGTTGCTACCAATAAACATATTTTCACAGAAAAAGACACTCACAGACTTATAAAACAAACTAATGGTTAGCCAAAATGAAAGGTGGGAGGATGGATAAATTAGGACTATGGGGCTAACATAGATATACTAATGTATGTTAAACGTATATAAACATATAACATATAAACCATATGAATTATATACTCACCAATACATATAAAATATATAAAGACAAAACACCTACCAAATACCAAGGGAGGTCTACTCAACTTTCTGTAATAACATACAAGGTAACAGGATCCGAAGATGACCAGACATATGTATGAATCATTGAGCAGATTCTGTACAGCCAGAAAACCACAACACTCTAATCAAATTTACTCCGATAAGAAATAGAAATTAAATTTAAAAAACAAACATAAGTAAGGTGACATAAACTTCTGGGGGCTTGTCCCAGCACATTCCACTCTAATTTACAACCTTGGAACACTACTTTCAGGAAGACTCTTTTGCACTAGTAACAAGCGTTGAGAACGTAATAATGCTGCCGCCTTGTGGTTGTTTCCCATAACAGCAGCTTTAAACCAAGTGCTAATGGTTGCTTAATAGTCACAAGGACTGCAGGGCTGTAAATGACACCTGCCCTCAACAAATGCCCTGGGGTAGGGAATAGGCAAGAAAATTCTACACATTACAACTTTTTCAAGAAGTCAATACGAAGAGGGAAGTTGTAGTCACTCTTTAAAAAAGAAGGAAAAGAAAAAAGAGGACATGCCTAAAGCTCAGTATAAGGAATTATTAGCCACATGCAAATCCAACGTGAAAACGTTTCAGCTCACACCAGTCAAATGACCATCAGCAAAAAGTCTACAAACTATAAATGCTAAGGGCTTTTAGAGAACTCTGTAATTTCTAGATGCTGGTGGAATGTAAAGTGGTAACAGCACTAACGAAAACTGAACGGAGCTGCTTTAAAACGTAAAAATTGAGCTACCATATGATGCGGCAGGGCACCTTTTGGGCCTATAACCTAAGACCACAAGAATCGGAAAGACAGAGGCAGGCAAATGTGCACTGCAGCAATACTGAAATAGCCAAGACATGGAAACACAAAAAAGGTCCATAATCAGATGAATGGACAAAGAAGAAGTGGTAATATGGACAGAATGGAATATCCGTCACGGAAAAAAATAAAAGAATGGCGTATGCAGCACCACAGAGGAGCCTAGAGATAATCACACAACGTGAAGTAAGTCAGAATGAGAAAGACAAATGCCCTATGATGTCCCTTATGTTATCTGAAAATTCATAAAAATGAACATATTTCCATAGAGAAAGGCAATCTCAGATTGAGAAGACAAACTTATGGTTAAGCCAAAGAAAACGTGTGAGGAATGGATAAATTAGGATATTGGGGTTAACACACATATACTAATACATATAAAATATATAATCCCCAAAGACCTATGGAATACCAAGAGTGGTCTACTCAACACTCTGTAACAACCTACATGGAAAAGGACCCAAAGATCAATAAATATAGGTATATGTGTAAATGAACAAGATTCTGTACTCCTACAAAAAAAAATTTTTTTTCAATCAAATTTGCTCTGATAAAAACTACAACTTAAAGAGACAGACAAGAATTACGGAGGTTAAACTTATGGGGGTTTGTCCTGGCACATTCCACTCTAATCTGCAACCTAAAACCACAACTTGCAGCGAAGTTCTGTTTCCCTAGCAAGCAGAGTTGGCAACGTAGAAATCCTGCCACCCAAAAGCCGTTTCCTCAAACAGCAGCTTTAAATCTACTGCTAATGGTCACTAATATTCACAAGGACTGCAGGGCTGTAAATGACTCATGCCCTCAAAAAATGTCCTGGGGAAGGGAATGGCCAAAAAAATCCAAACGCAGCAAATTTTTCAAGAAGGCAGTTAGAAGTTGTACGTTTCGCTCAATCTTAAAAAAAAAGTGAAAAGGACACTGATAAACGCAAAACATCAGGAAATATGAGACGCATGCAAATCCAATCTACACAAAGGTATCACCTCACACCAGTCAGAATGACCATCAGCAAAAAGTCTACAAACAATAGATGTTGAAGAAGTTGTGGAGAATAGCGTAACCTCTCGGTCTAAGTGGGATGTAAACTGGTAACGGCCAATAATAGGAACAGAATGGCAGCGCATTTAAAGGTAAAAATTGAGTCACCATATGATCCGGAAGTCCCACTATTGGGCCTTTCACCTGTGAAAGTCAGAATCAAAAAGACACGGGATGGGGCTTCCCTGGTGGTGCAGTGGTTGAGAGTCTGCCTGCCAAGGCAGGGGCCACGGGTTCGATCCCTGGTCTGGGAGGATCCCGCATGCCGCGGAGCAATTGGGCCCGTGAGCCAAAGCTGCTGAGCCTGCGCATCTGGAGCCTGTGCTCCGCAGCGGGAGAGGCCGCGATGGTGGGAGGCCCGCGCACCGTGATGAGGAGTGGCCCCCACTTGCCGCAACTGGAGAAAGCCCTCGCACAGAAACAAGGAACCAGCACAGCCAAAAATAAATAAATAAATTCATTAATTAATTTAAAAAAAAATCTTAAAAAAAAAAAGACACGGGATGGAAAATCGTGTATTGCAGCAGTATTTACAATAGCCAAGACATGGAAGCAAACAAAATGTCCATCAACAGATAAATGGACACAGAAGAAGTGGTACACATACCGAATGGAAGAGTAGCCTCGGGAAAAAAATGAACAATGCCGTTTTCAGGACTACACATGAGCCTAGAAATAATCATATTAGCTTAAGTAAGTCAAGAGGGAATGATAAATATCCTATGATATCTTGTATACATGTTAGCCTAAGGTTGCTACCAATAAACATATTTTCACAGAAAAAGACACTCACAGACTTATAAAACAAACTAATGGTTAGCCAAAATGAAAGGTGGGAGGATGGATAAATTAGGACTATGGGGCTAACATAGATATACTAATGTATGTTAAATGTATATAAACATATAACATATAAACCATATGAATTATATACTCACCAATACATATAAAATATATAAAGACAAAACACCTACCAAATACCAAGGGAGGTCTACTCAACTTTCTGTAATAACATACAAGGTAACAGGATCCGAAGATGACCAGACATATGTATGAATCATTGAGCAGATTCTGTACAGCCAGAAAACCACAACACTCTAATCAAATTTACTCCGATAAGAAATAGAAATTAAATTTAAAAAACAAACATAAGTAAGGTGACATAAACTTCTGGGGGCTTGTCCCAGCACATTCCACTCTAATTTACAACCTTGGAACACTACTTTCAGGAAGACTCTTTTGCACTAGTAACAAGCGTTGAGAACGTAATAATGCTGCCGCCTTGTGGTTGTTTCCCATAACAGCAGCTTTAAACCAAGTGCTAATGGTTGCTTAATAGTCACAAGGACTGCAGGGCTGTAAATGACACCTGCCCTCAACAAATGCCCTGGGGTAGGGAATAGGCAAGAAAATTCTACACATTACAACTTTTTCAAGAAGTCAATACGAAGAGGGAAGTTGTAGTCACTCTTTAAAAAAGAAGGAAAAGAAAAAAGAGGACATGCCTAAAGTTCAGTATAAGGAATTATTAGCCACATGCAAATCCAACGTGAAAACGTTTCAGCTCACACCAGTCAAATGACCATCAGCAAAAAGTCTACAAACTATAAATGCTAAGGGCTTTTAGAGAACTCTGTACCTTCTAGCTGCTGGTGGAATGTAAAGTGGTAACAGCACTAACGAAAACTGAACGGAGCTGCTTTAAAACGTAAAAATTGAGCTACCATATGATGCGGCAGGGCACCTTTTGGGCCTATAACCTAAGACCACAAGAATCGGAAAGACAGAGGCAGGCAAATGTGCACTGCAGCAATACTGAAATAGCCAAGACATGGAAACACAAAAAAGGTCCATAATCAGATGAATGGACAAAGAAGAAGTGGTAATATGGACAGAATGGAATATCCGTCACGGAAAAAAATAAAAGAATGGCGTATGCAGCACCACAGAGGAGCCTAGAGATAATCACACAACGTGAAGTAAGTCAGAATGAGAAAGACAAATGCCCTATGATGTCCCTTATGTTATCTGAAAATTCATAAAAATGAACATATTTCCATAGAGAAAGGCAATCTCAGATTGAGAAGACAAACTTATGGTTAAGCCAAAGAAAACGTGTGAGGAATGGATAAATTAGGATATTGGGGTTAACACACATATACTAATACATATAAAATATATAATCCCCAAAGACCTATGGAATACCAAGAGTGGTCTACTCAACACTCTGTAACAACCTACATGGAAAAGGACCCAAAGATCAATAAATATAGGTATATGTGTAAATGAACAAGATTCTGTACTCCTACAAAAAAAAAATTTTTTTCAATCAAATTTGCTCTGATAAAAACTACAACTTAAAGAGACAGACAAGAATTACGGAGGTTAAACTTATGGGGGTTTGTCCTGGCACATTCCACTCTAATCTGCAACCTAAAACCACAACTTGCAGCGAAGTTCTGTTTCCCTAGCAAGCAGAGTTGGCAACGTAGAAATCCTGCCACCCAAAAGCCGTTTCCTCAAACAGCAGCTTTAAATCTACTGCTAATGGTCACTAATATTCACAAGGACTGCAGGGCTGTAAATGACTCATGCCCTCAAAAAATGTCCTGGGGAAGGGAATGGCCAAAAAAATCCAAACGCAGCAAATTTTTCAAGAAGGCAGTTAGAAGTTGTACGTTTCGCTCAATCTTAAAAAAAAAGTGAAAAGGACACTGATAAACGCAAAACATCAGGAAATATGAGACGCATGCAAATCCAATCTACACAAAGGTATCACCTCACACCAGTCAGAATGACCATCAGCAAAAAGTCTACAAACAATAGATGTTGAAGAAGTTGTGGAGATTAGCGTAACCTCTCGGTCTAAGTGGGATGTAAACTGGTAACGGCCAATAATAGGAACAGAATGGCAGCGCATTTAAAGGTAAAAATTGAGTCACCATATGATCCGGAAGTCCCACTATTGGGCCTTTCACCTGTGAAAGTCAGAATCAAAAAGACACGGGATGGGGCTTCCCTGGTGGTGCAGTGGTTGAGAGTCTGCCTGCCAAGGCAGGGGCCACGGGTTCGATCCCTGGTCTGGGAGGATCCCGCATGCCGCGGAGCAATTGGGCCCGTGAGCCAAAGCTGCTGAGCCTGCGCATCTGGAGCCTGTGCTCCGCAGCGGGAGAGGCCGCGATGGTGGGAGGCCCGCGCACCGTGATGAGGAGTGGCCCCCACTTGCCGCAACTGGAGAAAGCCCTCGCACAGAAACAAGGAACCAGCACAGCCAAAAATAAATAAATAAATTCATTAATTAATTTAAAAAAAAATCTTAAAAAAAAAAAGACACGGGATGGAAAATCGTGTATTGCAGCAGTATTTACAATAGCCAAGACATGGAAGCAAACAAAATGTCCATCAACAGATAAATGGACACAGAAGAAGTGGTACACATACCGAATGGAAGAGTAGCCTCGGGAAAAAAATGAACAATGCCGTTTTCAGGACTACACATGAGCCTAGAAATAATCATATTAGCTTAAGTAAGTCAAGAGGGAATGATAAATATCCTATGATATCTTGTATACATGTTAGCCTAAGGTTGCTACCAATAAACATATTTTCACAGAAAAAGACACTCACAGACTTATAAAACAAACTAATGGTTAGCCAAAATGAAAGGTGGGAGGATGGATAAATTAGGACTATGGGGCTAACATAGATATACTAATGTATGTTAAACGTATATAAACATATAACATATAAACCATATGAATTATATACTCACCAATACATATAAAATATATAAAGACAAAACACCTACCAAATACCAAGGGAGGTCTACTCAACTTTCTGTAATAACATACAAGGTAACAGGATCCGAAGATGACCAGACATATGTATGAATCATTGAGCAGATTCTGTACAGCCAGAAAACCACAACACTCTAATCAAATTTACTCCGATAAGAAATAGAAATTAAATTTAAAAAACAAACATAAGTAAGGTGACATAAACTTCTGGGGGCTTGTCCCAGCACATTCCACTCTAATTTACAACCTTGGAACACTACTTTCAGGAAGACTCTTTTGCACTAGTAACAAGCGTTGAGAACGTAATAATGCTGCCGCCTTGTGGTTGTTTCCCATAACAGCAGCTTTAAACCAAGTGCTAATGGTTGCTTAATAGTCACAAGGACTGCAGGGCTGTAAATGACACCTGCCCTCAACAAATGCCCTGGGGTAGGGAATAGGCAAGAAAATTCTACACATTACAACTTTTTCAAGAAGTCAATACGAAGAGGGAAGTTGTAGTCACTCTTTAAAAAAGAAGGAAAAGAAAAAAGAGGACATGCCTAAAGTTCAGTATAAGGAATTATTAGCCACATGCAAATCCAACGTGAAAACGTTTCAGCTCACACCAGTCAAATGACCATCAGCAAAAAGTCTACAAACTATAAATGCTAAGGGCTTTTAGAGAACTCTGTAATTTCTAGATGCTGGTGGAATGTAAAGTGGTAACAGCACTAACGAAAACTGAACGGAGCTGCTTTAAAACGTAAAAATTGAGCTACCATATGATGCGGCAGGGCACCTTTTGGGCCTATAACCTAAGACCACAAGAATCGGAAAGACAGAGGCAGGCAAATGTGCACTGCAGCAATACTGAAATAGCCAAGACATGGAAACACAAAAAAGGTCCATAATCAGATGAATGGACAAAGAAGAAGTGGTAATATGGACAGAATGGAATATCCGTCACGGAAAAAAATAAAAGAATGGCGTATGCAGCACCACAGAGGAGCCTAGAGATAATCACACAACGTGAAGTAAGTCAGAATGAGAAAGACAAATGCCCTATGATGTCCCTTATGTTATCTGAAAATTCATAAAAATGAACATATTTCCATAGAGAAAGGCAATCTCAGATTGAGAAGACAAACTTATGGTTAAGCCAAAGAAAACGTGTGAGGAATGGATAAATTAGGATATTGGGGTTAACACACATATACTAATACATATAAAATATATAATCCCCAAAGACCTATGGAATACCAAGAGTGGTCTACTCAACACTCTGTAACAACCTACATGGAAAAGGACCCAAAGATCAATAAATATAGGTATATGTGTAAATGAACAAGATTCTGTACTCCTACAAAAAAAAAATTTTTTTCAATCAAATTTGCTCTGATAAAAACTACAACTTAAAGAGACAGACAAGAATTACGGAGGTTAAACTTATGGGGGTTTGTCCTGGCACATTCCACTCTAATCTGCAACCTAAAACCACAACTTGCAGCGAAGTTCTGTTTCCCTAGCAAGCAGAGTTGGCAACGTAGAAATCCTGCCACCCAAAAGCCGTTTCCTCAAACAGCAGCTTTAAATCTACTGCTAATGGTCACTAATATTCACAAGGACTGCAGGGCTGTAAATGACTCATGCCCTCAAAAAATGTCCTGGGGAAGGGAATGGCCAAAAAAATCCAAACGCAGCAAATTTTTCAAGAAGGCAGTTAGAAGTTGTACGTTTCGCTCAATCTTAAAAAAAAAGTGAAAAGGACACTGATAAACGCAAAACATCAGGAAATATGAGACGCATGCAAATCCAATCTACACAAAGGTATCACCTCACACCAGTCAGAATGACCATCAGCAAAAAGTCTACAAACAATAGATGTTGAAGAAGTTGTGGAGAATAGCGTAACCTCTCGGTCTAAGTGGGATGTAAACTGGTAACGGCCAATAATAGGAACAGAATGGCAGCGCATTTAAAGGTAAAAATTGAGTCACCATATGATCCGGAAGTCCCACTATTGGGCCTTTCACCTGTGAAAGTCAGAATCAAAAAGACACGGGATGGGGCTTCCCTGGTGGTGCAGTGGTTGAGAGTCTGCCTGCCAAGGCAGGGGCCACGGGTTCGATCCCTGGTCTGGGAGGATCCCGCATGCCGCGGAGCAATTGGGCCCGTGAGCCAAAGCTGCTGAGCCTGCGCATCTGGAGCCTGTGCTCCGCAGCGGGAGAGGCCGCGATGGTGGGAGGCCCGCGCACCGTGATGAGGAGTGGCCCCCACTTGCCGCAACTGGAGAAAGCCCTCGCACAGAAACAAGGAACCAGCACAGCCAAAAATAAATAAATAAATTCATTAATTAATTTAAAAAAAAATCTTAAAAAAAAAAAGACACGGGATGGAAAATCGTGTATTGCAGCAGTATTTACAATAGCCAAGACATGGAAGCAAACAAAATGTCCATCAACAGATAAATGGACACAGAAGAAGTGGTACACATACCGAATGGAAGAGTAGCCTCGGGAAAAAAATGAACAATGCCGTTTTCAGGACTACACATGAGCCTAGAAATAATCATATTAGCTTAAGTAAGTCAAGAGGGAATGATAAATATCCTATGATATCTTGTATACATGTTAGCCTAAGGTTGCTACCAATAAACATATTTTCACAGAAAAAGACACTCACAGACTTATAAAACAAACTAATGGTTAGCCAAAATGAAAGGTGGGAGGATGGATAAATTAGGACTATGGGGCTAACATAGATATACTAATGTATGTTAAATGTATATAAACATATAACATATAAACCATATGAATTATATACTCACCAATACATATAAAATATATAAAGACAAAACACCTACCAAATACCAAGGGAGGTCTACTCAACTTTCTGTAATAACATACAAGGTAACAGGATCCGAAGATGACCAGACATATGTATGAATCATTGAGCAGATTCTGTACAGCCAGAAAACCACAACACTCTAATCAAATTTACTCCGATAAGAAATAGAAATTAAATTTAAAAAACAAACATAAGTAAGGTGACATAAACTTCTGGGGGCTTGTCCCAGCACATTCCACTCTAATTTACAACCTTGGAACACTACTTTCAGGAAGACTCTTTTGCACTAGTAACAAGCGTTGAGAACGTAATAATGCTGCCGCCTTGTGGTTGTTTCCCATAACAGCAGCTTTAAACCAAGTGCTAATGGTTGCTTAATAGTCACAAGGACTGCAGGGCTGTAAATGACACCTGCCCTCAACAAATGCCCTGGGGTAGGGAATAGGCAAGAAAATTCTACACATTACAACTTTTTCAAGAAGTCAATACGAAGAGGGAAGTTGTAGTCACTCTTTAAAAAAGAAGGAAAAGAAAAAAGAGGACATGCCTAAAGTTCAGTATAAGGAATTATTAGCCACATGCAAATCCAACGTGAAAACGTTTCAGCTCACACCAGTCAAATGACCATCAGCAAAAAGTCTACAAACTATAAATGCTAAGGGCTTTTAGAGAACTCTGTAATTTCTAGATGCTGGTGGAATGTAAAGTGGTAACAGCACTAACGAAAACTGAACGGAGCTGCTTTAAAACGTAAAAATTGAGCTACCATATGATGCGGCAGGGCACCTTTTGGGCCTATAACCTAAGACCACAAGAATCGGAAAGACAGAGGCAGGCAAATGTGCACTGCAGCAATACTGAAATAGCCAAGACATGGAAACACAAAAAAGGTCCATAATCAGATGAATGGACAAAGAAGAAGTGGTAATATGGACAGAATGGAATATCCGTCACGGAAAAAAATAAAAGAATGGCGTATGCAGCACCACAGAGGAGCCTAGAGATAATCACACAACGTGAAGTAAGTCAGAATGAGAAAGACAAATGCCCTATGATGTCCCTTATGTTATCTGAAAATTCATAAAAATGAACATATTTCCATAGAGAAAGGCAATCTCAGATTGAGAAGACAAACTTATGGTTAAGCCAAAGAAAACGTGTGAGGAATGGATAAATTAGGATATTGGGGTTAACACACATATACTAATACATATAAAATATATAATCCCCAAAGACCTATGGAATACCAAGAGTGGTCTACTCAACACTCTGTAACAACCTACATGGAAAAGGACCCAAAGATCAATAAATATAGGTATATGTGTAAATGAACAAGATTCTGTACTCCTACAAAAAAAAATTTTTTTTCAATCAAATTTGCTCTGATAAAAACTACAACTTAAAGAGACAGACAAGAATTACGGAGGTTAAACTTATGGGGGTTTGTCCTGGCACATTCCACTCTAATCTGCAACCTAAAACCACAACTTGCAGCGAAGTTCTGTTTCCCTAGCAAGCAGAGTTGGCAACGTAGAAATCCTGCCACCCAAAAGCCGTTTCCTCAAACAGCAGCTTTAAATCTACTGCTAATGGTCACTAATATTCACAAGGACTGCAGGGCTGTAAATGACTCATGCCCTCAAAAAATGTCCTGGGGAAGGGAATGGCCAAAAAAATCCAAACGCAGCAAATTTTTCAAGAAGGCAGTTAGAAGTTGTACGTTTCGCTCAATCTTAAAAAAAAAGTGAAAAGGACACTGATAAACGCAAAACATCAGGAAATATGAGACGCATGCAAATCCAATCTACACAAAGGTATCACCTCACACCAGTCAGAATGACCATCAGCAAAAAGTCTACAAACAATAGATGTTGAAGAAGTTGTGGAGAATAGCGTAACCTCTCGGTCTAAGTGGGATGTAAACTGGTAACGGCCAATAATAGGAACAGAATGGCAGCGCATTTAAAGGTAAAAATTGAGTCACCATATGATCCGGAAGTCCCACTATTGGGCCTTTCACCTGTGAAAGTCAGAATCAAAAAGACACGGGATGGGGCTTCCCTGGTGGTGCAGTGGTTGAGAGTCTGCCTGCCAAGGCAGGGGCCACGGGTTCGATCCCTGGTCTGGGAGGATCCCGCATGCCGCGGAGCAATTGGGCCCGTGAGCCAAAGCTGCTGAGCCTGCGCATCTGGAGCCTGTGCTCCGCAGCGGGAGAGGCCGCGATGGTGGGAGGCCCGCGCACCGTGATGAGGAGTGGCCCCCACTTGCCGCAACTGGAGAAAGCCCTCGCACAGAAACAAGGAACCAGCACAGCCAAAAATAAATAAATAAATTCATTAATTAATTTAAAAAAAAATCTTAAAAAAAAAAAGACACGGGATGGAAAATCGTGTATTGCAGCAGTATTTACAATAGCCAAGACATGGAAGCAAACAAAATGTCCATCAACAGATAAATGGACACAGAAGAAGTGGTACACATACCGAATGGAAGAGTAGCCTCGGGAAAAAAATGAACAATGCCGTTTTCAGGACTACACATGAGCCTAGAAATAATCATATTAGCTTAAGTAAGTCAAGAGGGAATGATAAATATCCTATGATATCTTGTATACATGTTAGCCTAAGGTTGCTACCAATAAACATATTTTCACAGAAAAAGACACTCACAGACTTATAAAACAAACTAATGGTTAGCCAAAATGAAAGGTGGGAGGATGGATAAATTAGGACTATGGGGCTAACATAGATATACTAATGTATGTTAAACGTATATAAACATATAACATATAAACCATATGAATTATATACTCACCAATACATATAAAATATATAAAGACAAAACACCTACCAAATACCAAGGGAGGTCTACTCAACTTTCTGTAATAACATACAAGGTAACAGGATCCGAAGATGACCAGACATATGTATGAATCATTGAGCAGATTCTGTACAGCCAGAAAACCACAACACTCTAATCAAATTTACTCCGATAAGAAATAGAAATTAAATTTAAAAAACAAACATAAGTAAGGTGACATAAACTTCTGGGGGCTTGTCCCAGCACATTCCACTCTAATTTACAACCTTGGAACACTACTTTCAGGAAGACTCTTTTGCACTAGTAACAAGCGTTGAGAACGTAATAATGCTGCCGCCTTGTGGTTGTTTCCCATAACAGCAGCTTTAAACCAAGTGCTAATGGTTGCTTAATAGTCACAAGGACTGCAGGGCTGTAAATGACACCTGCCCTCAACAAATGCCCTGGGGTAGGGAATAGGCAAGAAAATTCTACACATTACAACTTTTTCAAGAAGTCAATACGAAGAGGGAAGTTGTAGTCACTCTTTAAAAAAGAAGGAAAAGAAAAAAGAGGACATGCCTAAAGTTCAGTATAAGGAATTATTAGCCACATGCAAATCCAACGTGAAAACGTTTCAGCTCACACCAGTCAAATGACCATCAGCAAAAAGTCTACAAACTATAAATGCTAAGGGCTTTTAGAGAACTCTGTAATTTCTAGATGCTGGTGGAATGTAAAGTGGTAACAGCACTAACGAAAACTGAACGGAGCTGCTTTAAAACGTAAAAATTGAGCTACCATATGATGCGGCAGGGCACCTTTTGGGCCTATAACCTAAGACCACAAGAATCGGAAAGACAGAGGCAGGCAAATGTGCACTGCAGCAATACTGAAATAGCCAAGACATGGAAACACAAAAAAGGTCCATAATCAGATGAATGGACAAAGAAGAAGTGGTAATATGGACAGAATGGAATATCCGTCACGGAAAAAAATAAAAGAATGGCGTATGCAGCACCACAGAGGAGCCTAGAGATAATCACACAACGTGAAGTAAGTCAGAATGAGAAAGACAAATGCCCTATGATGTCCCTTATGTTATCTGAAAATTCATAAAAATGAACATATTTCCATAGAGAAAGGCAATCTCAGATTGAGAAGACAAACTTATGGTTAAGCCAAAGAAAACGTGTGAGGAATGGATAAATTAGGATATTGGGGTTAACACACATATACTAATACATATAAAATATATAATCCCCAAAGACCTATGGAATACCAAGAGTGGTCTACTCAACACTCTGTAACAACCTACATGGAAAAGGACCCAAAGATCAATAAATATAGGTATATGTGTAAATGAACAAGATTCTGTACTCCTACAAAAAAAAAATTTTTTTCAATCAAATTTGCTCTGATAAAAACTACAACTTAAAGAGACAGACAAGAATTACGGAGGTTAAACTTATGGGGGTTTGTCCTGGCACATTCCACTCTAATCTGCAACCTAAAACCACAACTTGCAGCGAAGTTCTGTTTCCCTAGCAAGCAGAGTTGGCAACGTAGAAATCCTGCCACCCAAAAGCCGTTTCCTCAAACAGCAGCTTTAAATCTACTGCTAATGGTCACTAATATTCACAAGGACTGCAGGGCTGTAAATGACTCATGCCCTCAAAAAATGTCCTGGGGAAGGGAATGGCCAAAAAAATCCAAACGCAGCAAATTTTTCAAGAAGGCAGTTAGAAGTTGTACGTTTCGCTCAATCTTAAAAAAAAAGTGAAAAGGACACTGATAAACGCAAAACATCAGGAAATATGAGACGCATGCAAATCCAATCTACACAAAGGTATCACCTCACACCAGTCAGAATGACCATCAGCAAAAAGTCTACAAACAATAGATGTTGAAGAAGTTGTGGAGAATAGCGTAACCTCTCGGTCTAAGTGGGATGTAAACTGGTAACGGCCAATAATAGGAACAGAATGGCAGCGCATTTAAAGGTAAAAATTGAGTCACCATATGATCCGGAAGTCCCACTATTGGGCCTTTCACCTGTGAAAGTCAGAATCAAAAAGACACGGGATGGGGCTTCCCTGGTGGTGCAGTGGTTGAGAGTCTGCCTGCCAAGGCAGGGGCCACGGGTTCGATCCCTGGTCTGGGAGGATCCCGCATGCCGCGGAGCAATTGGGCCCGTGAGCCAAAGCTGCTGAGCCTGCGCATCTGGAGCCTGTGCTCCGCAGCGGGAGAGGCCGCGATGGTGGGAGGCCCGCGCACCGTGATGAGGAGTGGCCCCCACTTGCCGCAACTGGAGAAAGCCCTCGCACAGAAACAAGGAACCAGCACAGCCAAAAATAAATAAATAAATTCATTAATTAATTTAAAAAAAAATCTTAAAAAAAAAAAGACACGGGATGGAAAATCGTGTATTGCAGCAGTATTTACAATAGCCAAGACATGGAAGCAAACAAAATGTCCATCAACAGATAAATGGACACAGAAGAAGTGGTACACATACCGAATGGAAGAGTAGCCTCGGGAAAAAAATGAACAATGCCGTTTTCAGGACTACACATGAGCCTAGAAATAATCATATTAGCTTAAGTAAGTCAAGAGGGAATGATAAATATCCTATGATATCTTGTATACATGTTAGCCTAAGGTTGCTACCAATAAACATATTTTCACAGAAAAAGACACTCACAGACTTATAAAACAAACTAATGGTTAGCCAAAATGAAAGGTGGGAGGATGGATAAATTAGGACTATGGGGCTAACATAGATATACTAATGTATGTTAAATGTATATAAACATATAACATATAAACCATATGAATTATATACTCACCAATACATATAAAATATATAAAGACAAAACACCTACCAAATACCAAGGGAGGTCTACTCAACTTTCTGTAATAACATACAAGGTAACAGGATCCGAAGATGACCAGACATATGTATGAATCATTGAGCAGATTCTGTACAGCCAGAAAACCACAACACTCTAATCAAATTTACTCCGATAAGAAATAGAAATTAAATTTAAAAAACAAACATAAGTAAGGTGACATAAACTTCTGGGGGCTTGTCCCAGCACATTCCACTCTAATTTACAACCTTGGAACACTACTTTCAGGAAGACTCTTTTGCACTAGTAACAAGCGTTGAGAACGTAATAATGCTGCCGCCTTGTGGTTGTTTCCCATAACAGCAGCTTTAAACCAAGTGCTAATGGTTGCTTAATAGTCACAAGGACTGCAGGGCTGTAAATGACACCTGCCCTCAACAAATGCCCTGGGGTAGGGAATAGGCAAGAAAATTCTACACATTACAACTTTTTCAAGAAGTCAATACGAAGAGGGAAGTTGTAGTCACTCTTTAAAAAAGAAGGAAAAGAAAAAAGAGGACATGCCTAAAGTTCAGTATAAGGAATTATTAGCCACATGCAAATCCAACGTGAAAACGTTTCAGCTCACACCAGTCAAATGACCATCAGCAAAAAGTCTACAAACTATAAATGCTAAGGGCTTTTAGAGAACTCTGTAATTTCTAGATGCTGGTGGAATGTAAAGTGGTAACAGCACTAACGAAAACTGAACGGAGCTGCTTTAAAACGTAAAAATTGAGCTACCATATGATGCGGCAGGGCACCTTTTGGGCCTATAACCTAAGACCACAAGAATCGGAAAGACAGAGGCAGGCAAATGTGCACTGCAGCAATACTGAAATAGCCAAGACATGGAAACACAAAAAAGGTCCATAATCAGATGAATGGACAAAGAAGAAGTGGTAATATGGACAGAATGGAATATCCGTCACGGAAAAAAATAAAAGAATGGCGTATGCAGCACCACAGAGGAGCCTAGAGATAATCACACAACGTGAAGTAAGTCAGAATGAGAAAGACAAATGCCCTATGATGTCCCTTATGTTATCTGAAAATTCATAAAAATGAACATATTTCCATAGAGAAAGGCAATCTCAGATTGAGAAGACAAACTTATGGTTAAGCCAAAGAAAACGTGTGAGGAATGGATAAATTAGGATATTGGGGTTAACACACATATACTAATACATATAAAATATATAATCCCCAAAGACCTATGGAATACCAAGAGTGGTCTACTCAACACTCTGTAACAACCTACATGGAAAAGGACCCAAAGATCAATAAATATAGGTATATGTGTAAATGAACAAGATTCTGTACTCCTACAAAAAAAAATTTTTTTTCAATCAAATTTGCTCTGATAAAAACTACAACTTAAAGAGACAGACAAGAATTACGGAGGTTAAACTTATGGGGGTTTGTCCTGGCACATTCCACTCTAATCTGCAACCTAAAACCACAACTTGCAGCGAAGTTCTGTTTCCCTAGCAAGCAGAGTTGGCAACGTAGAAATCCTGCCACCCAAAAGCCGTTTCCTCAAACAGCAGCTTTAAATCTACTGCTAATGGTCACTAATATTCACAAGGACTGCAGGGCTGTAAATGACTCATGCCCTCAAAAAATGTCCTGGGGAAGGGAATGGCCAAAAAAATCCAAACGCAGCAAATTTTTCAAGAAGGCAGTTAGAAGTTGTACGTTTCGCTCAATCTTAAAAAAAAAGTGAAAAGGACACTGATAAACGCAAAACATCAGGAAATATGAGACGCATGCAAATCCAATCTACACAAAGGTATCACCTCACACCAGTCAGAATGACCATCAGCAAAAAGTCTACAAACAATAGATGTTGAAGAAGTTGTGGAGAATAGCGTAACCTCTCGGTCTAAGTGGGATGTAAACTGGTAACGGCCAATAATAGGAACAGAATGGCAGCGCATTTAAAGGTAAAAATTGAGTCACCATATGATCCGGAAGTCCCACTATTGGGCCTTTCACCTGTGAAAGTCAGAATCAAAAAGACACGGGATGGGGCTTCCCTGGTGGTGCAGTGGTTGAGAGTCTGCCTGCCAAGGCAGGGGCCACGGGTTCGATCCCTGGTCTGGGAGGATCCCGCATGCCGCGGAGCAATTGGGCCCGTGAGCCAAAGCTGCTGAGCCTGCGCATCTGGAGCCTGTGCTCCGCAGCGGGAGAGGCCGCGATGGTGGGAGGCCCGCGCACCGTGATGAGGAGTGGCCCCCACTTGCCGCAACTGGAGAAAGCCCTCGCACAGAAACAAGGAACCAGCACAGCCAAAAATAAATAAATAAATTCATTAATTAATTAAAAAAAAAATCTTAAAAAAAAAAGACACGGGATGGAAAATCGTGTATTGCAGCAGTATTTACAATAGCCAAGACATGGAAGCAAACAAAATGTCCATCAACAGATAAATGGACACAGAAGAAGTGGTACACATACCGAATGGAAGAGTAGCCTCGGGAAAAAAATGAACAATGCCGTTTTCAGGACTACACATGAGCCTAGAAATAATCATATTAGCTTAAGTAAGTCAAGAGGGAATGATAAATATCCTATGATATCTTGTATACATGTTAGCCTAAGGTTGCTACCAATAAACATATTTTCACAGAAAAAGACACTCACAGACTTATAAAACAAACTAATGGTTAGCCAAAATGAAAGGTGGGAGGATGGATAAATTAGGACTATGGGGCTAACATAGATATACTAATGTATGTTAAATGTATATAAACATATAACATATAAACCATATGAATTATATACTCACCAATACATATAAAATATATAAAGACAAAACACCTACCAAATACCAAGGGAGGTCTACTCAACTTTCTGTAATAACATACAAGGTAACAGGATCCGAAGATGACCAGACATATGTATGAATCATTGAGCAGATTCTGTACAGCCAGAAAACCACAACACTCTAATCAAATTTACTCCGATAAGAAATAGAAATTAAATTTAAAAAACAAACATAAGTAAGGTGACATAAACTTCTGGGGGCTTGTCCCAGCACATTCCACTCTAATTTACAACCTTGGAACACTACTTTCAGGAAGACTCTTTTGCACTAGTAACAAGCGTTGAGAACGTAATAATGCTGCCGCCTTGTGGTTGTTTCCCATAACAGCAGCTTTAAACCAAGTGCTAATGGTTGCTTAATAGTCACAAGGACTGCAGGGCTGTAAATGACACCTGCCCTCAACAAATGCCCTGGGGTAGGGAATAGGCAAGAAAATTCTACACATTACAACTTTTTCAAGAAGTCAATACGAAGAGGGAAGTTGTAGTCACTCTTTAAAAAAGAAGGAAAAGAAAAAAGAGGACATGCCTAAAGTTCAGTATAAGGAATTATTAGCCACATGCAAATCCAACGTGAAAACGTTTCAGCTCACACCAGTCAAATGACCATCAGCAAAAAGTCTACAAACTATAAATGCTAAGGGCTTTTAGAGAACTCTGTAATTTCTAGATGCTGGTGGAATGTAAAGTGGTAACAGCACTAACGAAAACTGAACGGAGCTGCTTTAAAACGTAAAAATTGAGCTACCATATGATGCGGCAGGGCACCTTTTGGGCCTATAACCTAAGACCACAAGAATCGGAAAGACAGAGGCAGGCAAATGTGCACTGCAGCAATACTGAAATAGCCAAGACATGGAAACACAAAAAAGGTCCATAATCAGATGAATGGACAAAGAAGAAGTGGTAATATGGACAGAATGGAATATCCGTCACGGAAAAAAATAAAAGAATGGCGTATGCAGCACCACAGAGGAGCCTAGAGATAATCACACAACGTGAAGTAAGTCAGAATGAGAAAGACAAATGCCCTATGATGTCCCTTATGTTATCTGAAAATTCATAAAAATGAACATATTTCCATAGAGAAAGGCAATCTCAGATTGAGAAGACAAACTTATGGTTAAGCCAAAGAAAACGTGTGAGGAATGGATAAATTAGGATATTGGGGTTAACACACATATACTAATACATATAAAATATATAATCCCCAAAGACCTATGGAATACCAAGAGTGGTCTACTCAACACTCTGTAACAACCTACATGGAAAAGGACCCAAAGATCAATAAATATAGGTATATGTGTAAATGAACAAGATTCTGTACTCCTACAAAAAAAAAATTTTTTTTCAATCAAATTTGCTCTGATAAAAACTACAACTTAAAGAGACAGACAAGAATTACGGAGGTTAAACTTATGGGGGTTTGTCCTGGCACATTCCACTCTAATCTGCAACCTAAACCACAACTTGCAGCGAAGTTCTGTTTCCCTAGCAAGCAGAGTTGGCAACGTAGAAATCCTGCCACCCAAAAGCCGTTTCCTCAAACAGCAGCTTTAAATCTACTGCTAATGGTCACTAATATTCACAAGGACTGCAGGGCTGTAAATGACTCATGCCCTCAAAAAATGTCCTGGGGAAGGGAATGGCCAAAAAAATCCAAACGCAGCAAATTTTTCAAGAAGGCAGTTAGAAGTTGTACGTTTCGCTCAATCTTAAAAAAAAAGTGAAAAGGACACTGATAAACGCAAAACATCAGGAAATATGAGACGCATGCAAATCCAATCTACACAAAGGTATCACCTCACACCAGTCAGAATGACCATCAGCAAAAAGTCTACAAACAATAGATGTTGAAGAAGTTGTGGAGAATAGCGTAACCTCTCGGTCTAAGTGGGATGTAAACTGGTAACGGCCAATAATAGGAACAGAATGGCAGCGCATTTAAAGGTAAAAATTGAGTCACCATATGATCCGGAAGTCCCACTATTGGGCCTTTCACCTGTGAAAGTCAGAATCAAAAAGACACGGGATGGGGCTTCCCTGGTGGTGCAGTGGTTGAGAGTCTGCCTGCCAAGGCAGGGGCCACGGGTTCGATCCCTGGTCTGGGAGGATCCCGCATGCCGCGGAGCAATTGGGCCCGTGAGCCAAAGCTGCTGAGCCTGCGCATCTGGAGCCTGTGCTCCGCAGCGGGAGAGGCCGCGATGGTGGGAGGCCCGCGCACCGTGATGAGGAGTGGCCCCCACTTGCCGCAACTGGAGAAAGCCCTCGCACAGAAACAAGGAACCAGCACAGCCAAAAATAAATAAATAAATTCATTAATTAATTTAAAAAAAAATCTTAAAAAAAAAAAGACACGGGATGGAAAATCGTGTATTGCAGCAGTATTTACAATAGCCAAGACATGGAAGCAAACAAAATGTCCATCAACAGATAAATGGACACAGAAGAAGTGGTACACATACCGAATGGAAGAGTAGCCTCGGGAAAAAAATGAACAATGCCGTTTTCAGGACTACACATGAGCCTAGAAATAATCATATTAGCTTAAGTAAGTCAAGAGGGAATGATAAATATCCTATGATATCTTGTATACATGTTAGCCTAAGGTTGCTACCAATAAACATATTTTCACAGAAAAAGACACTCACAGACTTATAAAACAAACTAATGGTTAGCCAAAATGAAAGGTGGGAGGATGGATAAATTAGGACTATGGGGCTAACATAGATATACTAATGTATGTTAAATGTATATAAACATATAACATATAAACCATATGAATTATATACTCACCAATACATATAAAATATATAAAGACAAAACACCTACCAAATACCAAGGGAGGTCTACTCAACTTTCTGTAATAACATACAAGGTAACAGGATCCGAAGATGACCAGACATATGTATGAATCATTGAGCAGATTCTGTACAGCCAGAAAACCACAACACTCTAATCAAATTTACTCCGATAAGAAATAGAAATTAAATTTAAAAAACAAACATAAGTAAGGTGACATAAACTTCTGGGGGCTTGTCCCAGCACATTCCACTCTAATTTACAACCTTGGAACACTACTTTCAGGAAGACTCTTTTGCACTAGTAACAAGCGTTGAGAACGTAATAATGCTGCCGCCTTGTGGTTGTTTCCCATAACAGCAGCTTTAAACCAAGTGCTAATGGTTGCTTAATAGTCACAAGGACTGCAGGGCTGTAAATGACACCTGCCCTCAACAAATGCCCTGGGGTAGGGAATAGGCAAGAAAATTCTACACATTACAACTTTTTCAAGAAGTCAATACGAAGAGGGAAGTTGTAGTCACTCTTTAAAAAAGAAGGAAAAGAAAAAAGAGGACATGCCTAAAGTTCAGTATAAGGAATTATTAGCCACATGCAAATCCAACGTGAAAACGTTTCAGCTCACACCAGTCAAATGACCATCAGCAAAAAGTCTACAAACTATAAATGCTAAGGGCTTTTAGAGAACTCTGTAATTTCTAGATGCTGGTGGAATGTAAAGTGGTAACAGCACTAACGAAAACTGAACGGAGCTGCTTTAAAACGTAAAAATTGAGCTACCATATGATGCGGCAGGGCACCTTTTGGGCCTATAACCTAAGACCACAAGAATCGGAAAGACAGAGGCAGGCAAATGTGCACTGCAGCAATACTGAAATAGCCAAGACATGGAAACACAAAAAAGGTCCATAATCAGATGAATGGACAAAGAAGAAGTGGTAATATGGACAGAATGGAATATCCGTCACGGAAAAAAATAAAAGAATGGCGTATGCAGCACCACAGAGGAGCCTAGAGATAATCACACAACGTGAAGTAAGTCAGAATGAGAAAGACAAATGCCCTATGATGTCCCTTATGTTATCTGAAAATTCATAAAAATGAACATATTTCCATAGAGAAAGGCAATCTCAGATTGAGAAGACAAACTTATGGTTAAGCCAAAGAAAACGTGTGAGGAATGGATAAATTAGGATATTGGGGTTAACACACATATACTAATACATATAAAATATATAATCCCCAAAGACCTATGGAATACCAAGAGTGGTCTACTCAACACTCTGTAACAACCTACATGGAAAAGGACCCAAAGATCAATAAATATAGGTATATGTGTAAATGAACAAGATTCTGTACTCCTACAAAAAAAAAATTTTTTTTCAATCAAATTTGCTCTGATAAAAACTACAACTTAAAGAGACAGACAAGAATTACGGAGGTTAAACTTATGGGGGTTTGTCCTGGCACATTCCACTCTAATCTGCAACCTAAAACCACAACTTGCAGCGAAGTTCTGTTTCCCTAGCAAGCAGAGTTGGCAACGTAGAAATCCTGCCACCCAAAAGCCGTTTCCTCAAACAGCAGCTTTAAATCTACTGCTAATGGTCACTAATATTCACAAGGACTGCAGGGCTGTAAATGACTCATGCCCTCAAAAAATGTCCTGGGGAAGGGAATGGCCAAAAAAATCCAAACGCAGCAAATTTTTCAAGAAGGCAGTTAGAAGTTGTACGTTTCGCTCAATCTTAAAAAAAAAGTGAAAAGGACACTGATAAACGCAAAACATCAGGAAATATGAGACGCATGCAAATCCAATCTACACAAAGGTATCACCTCACACCAGTCAGAATGACCATCAGCAAAAGTCTACAAACAATAGATGTTGAAGAAGTTGTGGAGATTAGCGTAACCTCTCGGTCTAAGTGGGATGTAAACTGGTAACGGCCATAATAGGAACAGAATGGCAGCGCATTTAAAGGTAAAAATTGAGTCACCATATGATCCGGAAGTCCCACTATTGGGCCTTTCACCTGTGAAAGTCAGAATCAAAAAGACACGGGATGGGGCTTCCCTGGTGGTGCAGTGGTTGAGAGTCTGCCTGCCAAGGCAGGGGCCACGGGTTCGATCCCTGGTCTGGGAGGATCCCGCATGCCGCGGAGCAATTGGGCCCGTGAGCCAAAGCTGCTGAGCCTGCGCATCTGGAGCCTGTGCTCCGCAGCGGGAGAGGCCGCGATGGTGGGAGGCCCGCGCACCGTGATGAGGAGTGGCCCCCACTTGCCGCAACTGGAGAAAGCCCTCGCACAGAAACAAGGAACCAGCACAGCCAAAAATAAATAAATAAATTCATTAATTAATTTAAAAAAAAATCTTAAAAAAAAAAAGACACGGGATGGAAAATCGTGTATTGCAGCAGTATTTACAATAGCCAAGACATGGAAGCAAACAAAATGTCCATCAACAGATAAATGGACACAGAAGAAGTGGTACACATACCGAATGGAAGAGTAGCCTCGGGAAAAAAATGAACAATGCCGTTTTCAGGACTACACATGAGCCTAGAAATAATCATATTAGCTTAAGTAAGTCAAGAGGGAATGATAAATATCCTATGATATCTTGTATACATGTTAGCCTAAGGTTGCTACCAATAAACATATTTTCACAGAAAAAGACACTCACAGACTTATAAAACAAACTAATGGTTAGCCAAAATGAAAGGTGGGAGGATGGATAAATTAGGACTATGGGGCTAACATAGATATACTAATGTATGTTAAATGTATATAAACATATAACATATAAACCATATGAATTATATACTCACCAATACATATAAAATATATAAAGACAAAACACCTACCAAATACCAAGGGAGGTCTACTCAACTTTCTGTAATAACATACAAGGTAACAGGATCCGAAGATGACCAGACATATGTATGAATCATTGAGCAGATTCTGTACAGCCAGAAAACCACAACACTCTAATCAAATTTACTCCGATAAGAAATAGAAATTAAATTTAAAAAACAAACATAAGTAAGGTGACATAAACTTCTGGGGCTTGTCCCAGCACATTCCACTCTAATTTACAACCTTGGAACACTACTTTCAGGAAGACTCTTTTGCACTAGTAACAAGCGTTGAGAACGTAATAATGCTGCCGCCTTGTGGTTGTTTCCCATAACAGCAGCTTTAAACCAAGTGCTAATGGTTGCTTAATAGTCACAAGGACTGCAGGGCTGTAAATGACACCTGCCCTCAACAAATGCCCTGGGGTAGGGAATAGGCAAGAAAATTCTACACATTACAACTTTTTCAAGAAGTCAATACGAAGAGGGAAGTTGTAGTCACTCTTTAAAAAGAAGGAAAAGAAAAAAGAGGACATGCCTAAAGTTCAGTATAAGGAATTATTAGCCACATGCAAATCCAACGTGAAAACGTTTCAGCTCACACCAGTCAAATGACCATCAGCAAAAAGTCTACAAACTATAAATGCTAAGGGCTTTTAGAGAACTCTGTAATTTCTAGATGCTGGTGGAATGTAAAGTGGTAACAGCACTAACGAAAACTGAACGGAGCTGCTTTAAAACGTAAAAATTGAGCTACCATATGATGCGGCAGGGCACCTTTTGGGCCTATAACCTAAGACCACAAGAATCGGAAAGACAGAGGCAGGCAAATGTGCACTGCAGCAATACTGAAATAGCCAAGACATGGAAACACAAAAAAGGTCCATAATCAGATGAATGGACAAAGAAGAAGTGGTAATATGGACAGAATGGAATATCCGTCACGGAAAAAAATAAAAGAATGGCGTATGCAGCACCACAGAGGAGCCTAGAGATAATCACACAACGTGAAGTAAGTCAGAATGAGAAAGACAAATGCCCTATGATGTCCCTTATGTTATCTGAAAATTCATAAAAATGAACATATTTCCATAGAGAAAGGCAATCTCAGATTGAGAAGACAAACTTATGGTTAAGCCAAAGAAAACGTGTGAGGAATGGATAAATTAGGATATTGGGGTTAACACACATATACTAATACATATAAAATATATAATCCCCAAAGACCTATGGAATACCAAGAGTGGTCTACTCAACACTCTGTAACAACCTACATGGAAAAGGACCCAAAGATCAATAAATATAGGTATATGTGTAAATGAACAAGATTCTGTACTCCTACAAAAAAAAAATTTTTTTTCAATCAAATTTGCTCTGATAAAAACTACAACTTAAAGAGACAGACAAGAATTACGGAGGTTAAACTTATGGGGGTTTGTCCTGGCACATTCCACTCTAATCTGCAACCTAAAACCACAACTTGCAGCGAAGTTCTGTTTCCCTAGCAAGCAGAGTTGGCAACGTAGAAATCCTGCCACCCAAAAGCCGTTTCCTCAAACAGCAGCTTTAAATCTACTGCTAATGGTCACTAATATTCACAAGGACTGCAGGGCTGTAAATGACTCATGCCCTCAAAAAATGTCCTGGGGAAGGGAATGGCCAAAAAAATCCAAACGCAGCAAATTTTTCAAGAAGGCAGTTAGAAGTTGTACGTTTCGCTCAATCTTAAAAAAAAAGTGAAAAGGACACTGATAAACGCAAAACATCAGGAAATATGAGACGCATGCAAATCCAATCTACACAAAGGTATCACCTCACACCAGTCAGAATGACCATCAGCAAAAAGTCTACAAACAATAGATGTTGAAGAAGTTGTGGAGATTAGCGTAACCTCTCGGTCTAAGTGGGATGTAAACTGGTAACGGCCAATAATAGGAACAGAATGGCAGCGCATTTAAAGGTAAAAATTGAGTCACCATATGATCCGGAAGTCCCACTATTGGGCCTTTCACCTGTGAAAGTCAGAATCAAAAAGACACGGGATGGGGCTTCCCTGGTGGTGCAGTGGTTGAGAGTCTGCCTGCCAAGGCAGGGGCCACGGGTTCGATCCCTGGTCTGGGAGGATCCCGCATGCCGCGGAGCAATTGGGCCCGTGAGCCAAAGCTGCTGAGCCTGCGCATCTGGAGCCTGTGCTCCGCAGCGGGAGAGGCCGCGATGGTGGGAGGCCCGCGCACCGTGATGAGGAGTGGCCCCCACTTGCCGCAACTGGAGAAAGCCCTCGCACAGAAACAAGGAACCAGCACAGCCAAAAATAAATAAATAAATTCATTAATTAATTTAAAAAAAAATCTTAAAAAAAAAAGACACGGGATGGAAAATCGTGTATTGCAGCAGTATTTACAATAGCCAAGACATGGAAGCAAACAAAATGTCCATCAACAGATAAATGGACACAGAAGAAGTGGTACACATACCGAATGGAAGAGTAGCCTCGGGAAAAAAATGAACAATGCCGTTTTCAGGACTACACATGAGCCTAGAAATAATCATATTAGCTTAAGTAAGTCAAGAGGGAATGATAAATATCCTATGATATCTTGTATACATGTTAGCCTAAGGTTGCTACCAATAAACATATTTTCACAGAAAAAGACACTCACAGACTTATAAAACAAACTAATGGTTAGCCAAAATGAAAGGTGGGAGGATGGATAAATTAGGACTATGGGGCTAACATAGATATACTAATGTATGTTAAATGTATATAAACATATAACATATAAACCATATGAATTATATACTCACCAATACATATAAAATATATAAAGACAAAACACCTACCAAATACCAAGGGAGGTCTACTCAACTTTCTGTAATAACATACAAGGTAACAGGATCCGAAGATGACCAGACATATGTATGAATCATTGAGCAGATTCTGTACAGCCAGAAAACCACAACACTCTAATCAAATTTACTCCGATAAGAAATAGAAATTAAATTTAAAAAACAAACATAAGTAAGGTGACATAAACTTCTGGGGGCTTGTCCCAGCACATTCCACTCTAATTTACAACCTTGGAACACTACTTTCAGGAAGACTCTTTTGCACTAGTAACAAGCGTTGAGAACGTAATAATGCTGCCGCCTTGTGGTTGTTTCCCATAACAGCAGCTTTAAACCAAGTGCTAATGGTTGCTTAATAGTCACAAGGACTGCAGGGCTGTAAATGACACCTGCCCTCAACAAATGCCCTGGGGTAGGGAATAGGCAAGAAAATTCTACACATTACAACTTTTTCAAGAAGTCAATACGAAGAGGGAAGTTGTAGTCACTCTTTAAAAAAGAAGGAAAAGAAAAAAGAGGACATGCCTAAAGTTCAGTATAAGGAATTATTAGCCACATGCAAATCCAACGTGAAAACGTTTCAGCTCACACCAGTCAAATGACCATCAGCAAAAAGTCTACAAACTATAAATGCTAAGGGCTTTTAGAGAACTCTGTAATTTCTAGATGCTGGTGGAATGTAAAGTGGTAACAGCACTAACGAAAACTGAACGGAGCTGCTTTAAAACGTAAAAATTGAGCTACCATATGATGCGGCAGGGCACCTTTTGGGCCTATAACCTAAGACCACAAGAATCGGAAAGACAGAGGCAGGCAAATGTGCACTGCAGCAATACTGAAATAGCCAAGACATGGAAACACAAAAAAGGTCCATAATCAGATGAATGGACAAAGAAGAAGTGGTAATATGGACAGAATGGAATATCCGTCACGGAAAAAAAATAAAAGAATGGCGTATGCAGCACCACAGAGGAGCCTAGAGATAATCACACAACGTGAAGTAAGTCAGAATGAGAAAGACAAATGCCCTATGATGTCCCTTATGTTATCTGAAAATTCATAAAAATGAACATATTTCCATAGAGAAAGGCAATCTCAGATTGAGAAGACAAACTTATGGTTAAGCCAAAGAAAACGTGTGAGGAATGGATAAATTAGGATATTGGGGTTAACACACATATACTAATACATATAAAATATATAATCCCCATAGACCTATGGAATACCAAGAGTGGTCTACTCAACACTCTGTAACAACCTACATGGAAAAGGACCCAAAGATCAATAAATATAGGTATATGTGTAAATGAACAAGATTCTGTACTCCTACAAAAAAAAAAATTTTTTTTCAATCAAATTTGCTCTGATAAAAACTACAACTTAAAGAGACAGACAAGAATTACGGAGGTTAAACTTATGGGGGTTTGTCCTGGCACATTCCACTCTAATCTGCAACCTAAAACCACAACTTGCAGCGAAGTTCTGTTTCCCTAGCAAGCAGAGTTGGCAACGTAGAAATCCTGCCACCCAAAAGCCGTTTCCTCAAACAGCAGCTTTAAATCTACTGCTAATGGTCACTAATATTCACAAGGACTGCAGGGCTGTAAATGACTCATGCCCTCAAAAAAATGTCCTGGGGAAGGGAATGGCCAAAAAAATCCAAACGCAGCAAATTTTTCAAGAAGGCAGTTAGAAGTTGTACGTTTCGCTCAATCTTAAAAAAAAAGTGAAAAGGACACTGATAAACGCAAAACATCAGGAAATATGAGACGCATGCAAATCCAATCTACACAAAGGTATCACCTCACACCAGTCAGAATGACCATCAGCAAAAAGTCTACAAACAATAGATGTTGAAGAAGTTGTGGAGATTAGCGTAACCTCTCGGTCTAAGTGGGATGTAAACTGGTAACGGCCAATAATAGGAACAGAATGGCAGCGCATTTAAAGGTAAAAATTGAGTCACCATATGATCCGGAAGTCCCACTATTGGGCCTTTCACCTGTGAAAGTCAGAATCAAAAAGACACGGGATGGGGCTTCCCTGGTGGTGCAGTGGTTGAGAGTCTGCCTGCCAAGGCAGGGGCCACGGGTTCGATCCCTGGTCTGGGAGGATCCCGCATGCCGCGGAGCAATTGGGCCCGTGAGCCAAAGCTGCTGAGCCTGCGCATCTGGAGCCTGTGCTCCGCAGCGGGAGAGGCCGCGATGGTGGGAGGCCCGCGCACCGTGATGAGGAGTGGCCCCCACTTGCCGCAACTGGAGAAAGCCCTCGCACAGAAACAAGGAACCAGCACAGCCAAAAATAAATAAATAAATTCATTAATTAATTTAAAAAAAAAATCTTAAAAAAAAAAAGACACGGGATGGAAAATCGTGTATTGCAGCAGTATTTACAATAGCCAAGACATGGAAGCAAACAAAATGTCCATCAACAGATAAATGGACACAGAAGAAGTGGTACACATACCGAATGGAAGAGTAGCCTCGGGAAAAAAATGAACAATGCCGTTTTCAGGACTACACATGAGCCTAGAAATAATCATATTAGCTTAAGTAAGTCAAGAGGGAATGATAAATATCCTATGATATCTTGTATACATGTTAGCCTAAGGTTGCTACCAATAAACATATTTTCACAGAAAAAGACACTCACAGACTTATAAAACAAACTAATGGTTAGCCAAAATGAAAGGTGGGAGGATGGATAAATTAGGACTATGGGGCTAACATAGATATACTAATGTATGTTAAATGTATATAAACATATAACATATAAACCATATGAATTATATACTCACCAATACATATAAAATATATAAAGACAAAACACCTACCAAATACCAAGGGAGGTCTACTCAACTTTCTGTAATAACATACAAGGTAACAGGATCCGAAGATGACCAGACATATGTATGAATCATTGAGCAGATTCTGTACAGCCAGAAAACCACAACACTCTAATCAAATTTACTCCGATAAGAAATAGAAATTAAATTTAAAAAACAAACATAAGTAAGGTGACATAAACTTCTGGGGGCTTGTCCCAGCACATTCCACTCTAATTTACAACCTTGGAACACTACTTTCAGGAAGACTCTTTTGCACTAGTAACAAGCGTTGAGAACGTAATAATGCTGCCGCCTTGTGGTTGTTCCCATAACAGCAGCTTTAAACCAAGTGCTAATGGTTGCTTAATAGTCACAAGGACTGCAGGGCTGTAAATGACACCTGCCCTCAACAAATGCCCTGGGGTAGGGAATAGGCAAGAAAATTCTACACATTACAACTTTTTCAAGAAGTCAATACGAAGAGGGAAGTTGTAGTCACTCTTTAAAAAAGAAGGAAAAGAAAAAAGAGGACATGCCTAAAGTTCAGTATAAGGAATTATTAGCCACATGCAAATCCAACGTGAAAACGTTTCAGCTCACACCAGTCAAATGACCATCAGCAAAAAGTCTACAAACTATAAATGCTAAGGGCTTTTAGAGAACTCTGTAATTTCTAGATGCTGGTGGAATGTAAAGTGGTAACAGCACTAACGAAAACTGAACGGAGCTGCTTAAAACGTAAAAATTGAGCTACCATATGATGCGGCAGGGCACCTTTTGGGCCTATAACCTAAGACCACAAGAATCGGAAAGACAGAGGCAGGCAAATGTGCACTGCAGCAATACTGAAATAGCCAAGACATGGAAACACAAAAAAGGTCCATAATCAGATGAATGGACAAAGAAGAAGTGGTAATATGGACAGAATGGAATATCCGTCACGGAAAAAAATAAAAGAATGGCGTATGCAGCACCACAGAGGAGCCTAGAGATAATCACACAACGTGAAGTAAGTCAGAATGAGAAAGACAAATGCCCTATGATGTCCCTTATGTTATCTGAAAATTCATAAAAATGAACATATTTCCATAGAGAAAGGCAATCTCAGATTGAGAAGACAAACTTATGGTTAAGCCAAAGAAAACGTGTGAGGAATGGATAAATTAGGATATTGGGGTTAACACACATATACTAATACATATAAAATATATAATCCCCAAAGACCTATGGAATACCAAGAGTGGTCTACTCAACACTCTGTAACAACCTACATGGAAAAGGACCCAAAGATCAATAAATATAGGTATATGTGTAAATGAACAAGATTCTGTACTCCTACAAAAAAAAAATTTTTTTCAATCAAATTTGCTCTGATAAAAACTACAACTTAAAGAGACAGACAAGAATTACGGAGGTTAAACTTATGGGGGTTTGTCCTGGCACATTCCACTCTAATCTGCAACCTAAAACCACAACTTGCAGCGAAGTTCTGTTTCCCTAGCAAGCAGAGTTGGCAACGTAGAAATCCTGCCACCCAAAAGCCGTTTCCTCAAACAGCAGCTTTAAATCTACTGCTAATGGTCACTAATATTCACAAGGACTGCAGGGCTGTAAATGACTCATGCCCTCAAAAAATGTCCTGGGGAAGGGAATGGCCAAAAAAATCCAAACGCAGCAAATTTTTCAAGAAGGCAGTTAGAAGTTGTACGTTTCGCTCAATCTTAAAAAAAAAGTGAAAAGGACACTGATAAACGCAAAACATCAGGAAATATGAGACGCATGCAAATCCAATCTACACAAAGGTATCACCTCACACCAGTCAGAATGACCATCAGCAAAAAGTCTACAAACAATAGATGTTGAAGAAGTTGTGGAGATTAGCGTAACCTCTCGGTCTAAGTGGGATGTAAACTGGTAACGGCCAATAATAGGAACAGAATGGCAGCGCATTTAAAGGTAAAAATTGAGTCACCATATGATCCGGAAGTCCCACTATTGGGCCTTTCACCTGTGAAAGTCAGAATCAAAAAGACACGGGATGGGGCTTCCCTGGTGGTGCAGTGGTTGAGAGTCTGCCTGCCAAGGCAGGGGCCACGGGTTCGATCCCTGGTCTGGGAGGATCCCGCATGCCGCGGAGCAATTGGGCCCGTGAGCCAAAGCTGCTGAGCCTGCGCATCTGGAGCCTGTGCTCCGCAGCGGGAGAGGCCGCGATGGTGGGAGGCCCGCGCACCGTGATGAGGAGTGGCCCCCACTTGCCGCAACTGGAGAAAGCCCTCGCACAGAAACAAGGAACCAGCACAGCCAAAATAAATAAATAAATTCATTAATTAATTTAAAAAAAAAATCTTAAAAAAAAAAAGACACGGGATGGAAAATCGTGTATTGCAGCAGTATTTACAATAGCCAAGACATGGAAGCAAACAAAATGTCCATCAACAGATAAATGGACACAGAAGAAGTGGTACACAATGGAAGAGTAGCCTCGGGAAAAAAATGAACAATGCCGTTTTCAGGACTACACATGAGCCTAGAAATAATCATATTAGCTTAAGTAAGTCAAGAGGGAATGATAAATATCCTATGATATCTTGTATACATGTTAGCCTAAGGTTGCTACCAATAAACATATTTTCACAGAAAAAGACACTCACAGACTTATAAAACAAACTAATGGTTAGCCAAAATGAAAGGTGGGAGGATGGAT